>NC_045558.1:103844756-104122256 GCF_009769535.1 Thamnophis elegans
TTGGGCCAGTTCTGGAGTCAGGAAGAGACTGATGGATGCTATGCGTCAGACGCAGAGATAGAGTCAGGGCTGTCCAATATTTCCCAGCCACCGGAGACGCAGCTGCCTTTGGAGGTTGAGATAAGTGAGGAAGAAGGACAGCTGGGGCCTGTTCCAGATGCACGTATGCGCAGAGCAGTTAGGAGAGGTGAAAAACGGAGGAAAAGGAGTTGACTCGGGAAGCAAAGCACATGTGGCTGCTGAATCGCCCCTTCCTGGCTGGGGAATAAATAGAAAGAAAGAGGAGTGGTTGTTGTAGGAGACAATGGTTCGTATTTCTGAAGATTTTGCTCATTATATTTCATGAATCAAAAACTTCTTGCCAGAACTTAATTTGCAGCTTTTTGGCTGGGAGCTCATGGCCTTGCAATTATTGCAAGGAACTGATAATGTCTGTTGCTGCATTTAATTGTTTGCAGGACTCTTGCTTGGACTTTTTGGTAGGTGAATGCCATTAATTCCTAAGAGGTAAATAAAGAGGGGTTTTTCGTGACAAGGAGTCTGTATTTTGCTTCTAAGGCCGAGTCAGATCAGTTGCATGAATTCAAAATGGCTTGAGGACTTTGGCCACTAGTTTCTTGTTCCCTTGTTTTTCACTATGAACACATGAGAATAAATGGTGGTAGCCCATGCTACCTGCTACTAAGAATCCAGTGAGATTTGAAAGACATTTTTGATTTTTTTAAAAATGTAAGATAAAATGGAAATAATGTCAGATTGAATCAGATCTCAGCAGAGAAACTTGATCTTTGCTTACTTAAATAACAGCTCTGAGTTACTGAGCCAAAATAGAAGATACAGGTATCTAGTTGCTCACATAAGACATTTTAATTCTGTTGTGTTACTCTATAGTAACTAAAAATTAGGAGGACTGTTGTAGCACTTTTTCTAATAAATAAATAGTCATTGAAAGCCCTAAGTTTTTATGAACTACTCTCTGTTGGTTGCATACTTATTTCTGTTAATGCAACTTGTTGATCTGAAAGGTACTACCAGATTCCCCCGAGTTTTTTGTTCATACTTTTTTCCCCATTAGCACCAATGGGAATTAATAGGTACTTAATACTTTGTCCTGCCATTTTCAGCTCAGAACACTGCACTCAAATATTTTGCACATCCCTGGTGAGTACCAGAAAATGTGACAGCAGCCTCACGAGTAATTGCTGGGCTAGACTTATTTGCTGTAACAACAAAATGAGACAGCTCTCAGATTTTAAAGGTCATATCTTTTGTATGCTGAAGAATTCTCTATAACTATCTAAACTTTGTAAAGCAATAAATAAATAACCCAGAAGGAATTTAGCTAATAGAAACTTATACAATGCTACCTATAATGGAGGTCTAAACCTACTGCTTAGAAATTTTGGCAACAACATCTTAATACATTTGGATCCTATGAGAAGTATGGTTTAAACTTTAAAGAAATCTAGTCAGGCAGATTGAATCAATCCCAAATCATATCAGATTCAGAGCTGTTTGAAGTATAACATTTTGATGTGTCAAAAGATTTACAAAGAAGAATTCTTACCTCTTTTTAGTAGGGATGTAACACCATATTGTGCTACAGATTGTGCATTAGATTTCTAATTTGCTGCCAAGCCTTTATAATAGTAATAACATGATGAATATTTTAATGCAGCCTTCCATATTTACTCCCAACTTGATAGATTGGGTAGCAATTTCTATACAGCAAATTGGGTTTTCAGATAGGAGGTTGCTAACTTGTCCCAGACAATGTTACGTTTTGAACCAGTTTAAAATTTGCCTTGTGCAGTTGCATTTTATTTCATTTGTGCACTGAATTCAAGAAATTTGAATTTTGGAGTAGTTTGTTCATCACAAAGTATTTGAGCTCTTCAATAATGGGTTTACAAATCCATGTATGGAACTGTGGTGGAAATAGTCTAAAAATATCTCTAAGAGCAATTTGCAAAACTGTATGTGTGCTCTCTAAACAGGCTATTTACTCTCCAAAGTGGAAGAGAAAGTTGGCTCTCCAGAAAGGCCCCTCTCAGACTTAGGACTTATCAGCTACCGTAGTTACTGGAAGGAGGTTCTTCTCCGTTATCTGCATAATTTCCAAGGCAAAGAAATCTCCATCAAAGGTGGGTTCTACTTTTCTTCACTCTCTTTCCTTAAATTCTAACTCTCACTTCACTGTGGCCACATGGAGCAATTTTTCTCAATTTACTTTTACCGGGAATGTCTTTCTTACCACGTTGCAAAAAAAGAGAGATTTTAAAATAAATAAAATGTAAGAACCTATTGAGGAATAGGTCAAGGTGTCCAGAGATTAAAAAGTCTGATAATCTCTCATTTATTTTTCATTGCTGCTTTACCCTAGATGCTGTCTCCCCCATTCTCTATCCTTACTTTTTATGAATTCCAAAATAGTCTGGAATCTAAATGGAGAATAAATAAATGCATGCTTCAAAACACAAATGTCTTGAAACAGTTCCAGCCCAGTTACTTCAATCTATTTTTCTTCTTGTAGGAGGAAAACATGTGAAATGCCTCCTAACAATAGAAGCTTAAAATTCATCTCTATTCTGTCTTCCAGTACCAGAGAATTCATGGTATTTCATAACTGCTAAACTCATTTGATTCTGCTTTTGTGGTTCATCTGGATGAGCAAAGCAGTTAATCCTTGACTGGAGAAAATCACATTCAGTCTTTTTCCATCTCTTCTGAAGGGCAGGCTTTCAGTCTACCTTTGAGATTATAAATTCTGTGAATGATACATGTTCTTTTACAAAGCCACAGGAACTCGTCTTCTGGCTTCCAGTCTTTATGTGACTGGGCAGGAAACAGCATTTTTTAAGATAGATCATCACATGTATTTGTTTCATTAATAATAGACTTGTGTATCTCTTTATTCCAGAGATCAGCCAAGAGACAGCTGTCAATCCTGTTGACATTGTTAGCACTCTGCAAGCCCTTCAGATGCTCAAGTACTGGAAAGGCAAACACCTGGTCCTAAAAAGACAAGTAAGAGTTTGCCTTGTAGTTTTGCATCTTTGTTTGGGAAGTTTGTGGGTACTCATTGTATGTTCTTTTTTGGGGAGGGGGGCTTCCTCTTCTGCCCTAGATTTGCTACATTGGAAAACAGGAGTCTGTATGCATTATCTGAACCGAGAAATCTTTTGCAGAACTCTTTTCAGTTTTCCTGGGAATCATAGCTGTCTGAATATTGTTGGGAGTCCAGTACTGGAGAGCTGAAGAGCTTTCCATTCCATCTTCGCTAAACATTATATAAAGCAAAATAAATTACTTACAGAATTTTTGGATGGCTGAAGAAAACAATATTTATATAGTGTCCCTATTTATCCTTTGATACCTTAAAGTTTTCACTCCCTATGGTTGTGATAGGTACTGGTTCCATTTCTTGTGTTTGCTTAAAAAAAACAAGACAGATACAAATTAGGAAATAATATTATAAAACAATGAATAGGAGAGGCATGACACTACAAATGGAGAAAATGAAATATAGATGGTACTAACTAAAGCTGTTCTGCTTCATTTAGAACAGGGTATATATTCTTTCTTAAGATGGAAATTGCTTTTGACCTTTGAGTGGTATATTTGGGGACCAAATTCCAAGAGAAATTGGAACTTACCTAAAAAGGAATTATCTCCTCTTAATAGCTTTATGGGTACAGAGCAATCCTAAAAGAAAATCTCATTGTGTTTGTTAATATTAATTCTTCAATATTTTTTGTTTATATTTATGACTGCAATATTAATTGGTCTGCATAGGCTCAACCAAGAGTGAGCAGAAGATCAATCTTGTTTTATTTTTGTAACAAGCTCTGGGTGATTTGGAAGAATTGTTCAGGTTTCTGAGTCACAGAGTCTAATAATAGCAACCAAAGTACCTTCTCTTCTCCTGATAAACTTAAAAACAATTATTAGGTATCTGTATTTTTCGGAGTATAAAATGCACCTTCTCCCACTCCCCCTTAAAAATGCGTGAAAATTTAGGTGCATCTTATAGGCCGAATAAGGGTATTTTTGGCCTCTCGAATGTTGCGTTTTCTGGCCCCCAGAAACACACTGCAGTGCTCCGCACAACCTGTTTTAGCCAAAAACAGTTTTTGCCAAAACCAGACCCTTTTGGGGATCTCAACCCTCCATGCATCGTCCCCAATCCCCAGAAGCACTCTGCAGGCCAAAAACAGAAACGTTTTGGGTGAAAACGAGTTGTACGGACCACTGCAGACTTCTTCTGGGAGTCTGAGAAGGTGAAAATGTGACAGGCAGAGGCTAAAAACTATTTTTTTCTTGTTTTCCTTCTGTAAATTTAGGTGCATCTAATAGTCCGGTGTATCTTATAGTCTGAAAAATACCAGAAATGAAGTTGTATGTGGAACAAGCTGTGAGAGCAATTCAGTTCTAGAGTTCAGAACAAATTCTTGAGTTATAAAATCTTAAATATATATAATGTTTAGGTTTTGATTAAATAAAACAAAGCTGTTGTCATTCTGGTCTAAGACATTCTGATTTACAAACAAAATGGTCATTTCACCAAATCTGTGGTGACCATGGGAACAGAAAAAATGAATTATGACAAAATCAATACAAATGAACACATTGCTTTCTAAAACTTTCCTTCAGTACATTTTCTTCTTTTTTATTCAACTAAGTTATTACAGCTTCACTCTCTAAAACAGTAAATCTGAAATAATGTGGTATCAATTTTCTACCTATAACAAAAATACTGGAAAATAGGACTCTTTCAAAATTAATCAGGGAACTTTTTTTGGACTTACACGCAGGTTTTTATTTAAGAAAGCAGCACTATAACTGTCCTTCTGACATAAACCATGCATGTGTTTGTTTGTACATATAGGCAACTTTAATTACAGATGACTCTAAGCAACATTTACTTCTTCAGAGCTTTCCAAAACAGCTGCAGGATTGGTGCTGATCAGACTTCAGGAGGAGCACTGTGCCAAAGGAGACAGGCAGTAGCTCCCTTAGCTTGAAATTTATGTCATTACTAGTTATAATTATGTCTTCTGTAGATAAATTTCACCAAACCTTTAACCTGTCTTTCTTTTTCTCTTACTCTTCTCAGGATCTTATTGATGAATGGATAGCCAAAGAGGCCAAAAGGTGCAACAGCAATAAAATCATGGATCCTAGCTGTTTGAAATGGACCCCACCCAAAGGCACTTAATTAGCCAGTCTCTCCAAGAAGTGTGAACATCCCATTCATGTGCTGTCATCATCACCACTGTGGGTACTTTTTCTTTTCCCAGCACTAGAAACATCCTTCCAGATCTTGGACATGTGATTGCTCTTGGTACCAGCTCTTCCCTTTCAGATATTTCTGCAGTGTTTTACTTTTTATAGAACATTTTTGAACAGACACCTTGTCTATGAGGCAAGATTGAAAAGATGAGAGTTCTGGACAATATTAACATGACCTCAAGAAAGTGCAGTAGGATTTAGTTGCTCCTCCATCAGTTACTTGTTCCTAGCACAAAAACTAGGGTTGCTTCTCACATTTTTAGTTTTATAACTTCTTAGCCCTCTGAGATGTAGTCCACCTATGCAATATAGTGGAATTGCAAATGTGATGGAAAGGATCATATTGCTTCGTTTTGCCAATTGGGGCAGAGAAAAATCAATTTTAAATTTCTTTGTTAAAAACAAAGTAAAGCTAGTGGGGCTAGGGACAGACATTCTCATTAGTCCATTTCTATACTAGCTTTTATCCACATGTTTTTAATAGGTAAGAGAGCACTAAAAAAAAAACCCAGCAATCCTGTGCCTGTGTTCTGAAATGCTCCAATCTATTCTATTCGCCCTACATTTCCTTGCCATTCTGCTGCATGTGTATATACAGTCTAGATGTATGTCCGTGAGACTATTTCCTCACCACATGTTGACAAGGTACAAGTAAGAAATGATCCAGTGCTTCCTGGAATCCTGAATTGCTTCTGGATGTGCAAATCTCTCACATTTATTTGCAGAACCTAAAACTTTCTTGTTCTTGGCACCTGTGTATTCCAACATTGTCATCAAAATATTTTTCCCACTTCAGTCCACCAAGAGAGTTGATGGGCAAGGAAGCTCCAAACTGACTTTGGTTTCTGAGAATAGTAATGGTTTTATAATTTTGGATACAGGGTATCAGAAGCAATGAGTCAGCCCTCTGTGAATTGGATTTTGTAGCTGGGATAGTCAGATCCCCGATGGGGAGATATCAGACAGGAAAGATGTCACATTACCTGATCTTGATTGCATGCCGAATGGAAATACAAGATGCCATCACTTACTCTGTAATTTTGGACAAGTGACCCTCATGGCAGTTTTTGAATAGACTCTGACTGCCAATATATTTCAAGAGTCAATTAAATTAACTTTGTAGGGAAAAATTGCAAGATCAACATTTGAGTCTTGGCATAGCTTCACCTCTAATTTGACATGGCTCATCATTTTGGAGTAGTTACTTCAAGGGTCCTATGCTTGAAGCCTAAGGAATATACATAGAAACACATTTCATCAGCTAGTGGAGGAACACTGCTCTTTTTGCCAAATTATTCCTTTGCAGTATATAGCTATATACATTCGGCAGTTTTGTGATTTATTATTCAATTTGTGAAGCTGCTGGATATGCTAATGCCAGGCCTCAGGGCAATTCGCTGCAGCTGACTGAATGTAGTCTTCATGATGGCTTGTATTTTTTGGGCCTACATTGTCAATTTGCAGATTTTCCCTGCCAATGAGACTGCCTTGGTCTGATAATTTTCTTATCCTTTTTTCAAGCATTCTGTAAGGAGATTGATAGCTTCAGCTATATTGCTCCATAAATGAATGTTGAGAGTTAGCTCAGAAGTCACTGAGGGTAGGTGGATAGTTATGGGTATTTTTAAAATATTTTTTTATTATTTTACAAATGGAAAATAAAGTCTATTATACAAGGTTATCCAAAGACAAATTTTAATCTCATTTTAAGGTTTGATACCTGGAGGTTTATCATAATATGACTCCATTTTATTATGACATTAAAATTATCAGTTTTAATTGAAATTGTGACAAATTAAAAATAAAACTTCAAAACAACTATAATAGATCTCCAGCATCAGTTCCATATTAAGCTTTTGACCATTGTAAGTCAGGTGCTACAAGTATTTTAATTTGCCCATTTCTAAAACCCCGATCTTCCTATATTACAAAAGGAAAAAGAGGAAAAAACTGGCTAGTCTGCTACACTATTATCTGCCAGTTTCAGTTATGCATAGGTGGCAATGTATACATAAAGAATTGGCCTACCAATAGTCTTTATAAGCTTTCTTTCCTTTTTGCCTGTATTATTGGTGTGAAGTTATGTCTCAGCTGCTGGCTGTGTTTCTGCTATTTCTGTGCTGTATTGGGTTGCTCTACTGGCTGATCTTTTGGCCACAGATGTGCATGATATTATGCAGTAATATCCCAGTATTTGAGATGAGAAACTTTTTCCAAATGAGACATAGAGTAACCCGGCCCTGGGAATACACTTACATGCAACAGATCAAAGTAGCCGTAGTGGAGATTAACGGATGATGGTGCTCAGCCAGCTTGAAGTATGGTCTTTTACATCCTGGGTTTTATCTTGAGAATGCTTCCTGTTCTGAGGCAGTGGTTTGTTTTTCTTCCTGGCATGGTGGACTATGCAAAGAAACAGCATGTTTTATTTGTTTGGGGACTGTAGAAAAATGGGCTCGTGTGTTCTGCACTCTAATTGCAGTTTCCACAAAAGTAGGAGTGTGGCTTTTAATGGTAAGGTTAGGTGACACATATGAAAAAATCCTGAAGATACAGTTATCCATACAGCTATGCCTTTCACTCCTGCCTAGCATGCAATTTTCAATAGTAGACACCTGCATGACATACAATCTGTTTTCAACTGAATATTTATTTAAGAATTGTCCTTTCGTCTCCCATCTTGAGAAAAAAATAAATAGACTTGTTCAATCTCCACCAAGGATTTTTAGATAAGAATTCCTACTTGTTGGTTCTTGTGTTTGGTTCTGACTTTTTATTGCCATCCTCAGTCTGCAGGATTTCTTTTTCTGAACATTGTCTGGCAATTGTTCTCAGCTTCTAGATTATTGCAAAAAATGGGGTGTAATGCTCTTTTTTGTGACAGAGGCTGGGTGTTCTTGTACAGAAGCAAAACTGTTTTCCTGGATATTTTAGAATATGCTATCAGTGTATCAACTTCTCAATAAAGCATGTTCTCTGCTCTCATTTTTTTCTCAAGTATTATTCTGAAAGGATTACGTGGGGGGAATTGACCTCTAAGCAAGATTTTCTAGACCACTACTTGCCATTTGAACCAATGTAATGGGTGGATTAAGTCAAGTCTTTAATTTGTTCTGCTTCTGTTGAATATTCTACATTGCACTCAAGGAACCAACAGAAAAACCATTTGGGAAGATTCATTGTTGGCTTTCAAGCACAGAGTTTGCATATGAAGTCTTGGCATGCAAGCTCCTTAAAACTCCTTGGAAAGTTAAGGAAATAAATCAGAAAATCCATATTAGTAGTTTGCTGAATGGATCAATTGTTAACTACTAGACAATGCAATTTGTATTGCATCTCTTCTCCACTGATGGCCAAGAATAACTCTGTAGAGAGACAGATGAAAGGTGTGTCTACTTCTTTTAAGGTCAAAGAATATGAATTGCCCTGTGATGAGTCAGGAATGGTGTCAAGCATTGCCCCCTTCAATATTCAAGAAAGGAAAACCTTAACTCCATTTTAATAGAGATAAAGTACTTTTGCTAGATACGAAGTGAAAACAGCAAAAGGAAAGCAAGATTTGAGCCAGAAAGGAGGGAACATATACATATCAAACGTTTACCCAGCACCCTTCCCCCAATTCCCCAACCCATTGTCCAATCTGCAACTCCCTAAGGTGTCATGTGGGGTGCATCTTCAAACAGCCTCATCAAGTTGGTAATGCGAAACAGTTGGCCTTGACCAAACCCAAACATCAGCCACCAGCATGCGCAGAAGATGGTGAGAACAAAACTCCAGTACAATATAATTCCCTTCCCCAATACTATGCACACACACATACACACACCCGGTTCCTATGGCAGCTGATAGCAAGCAAGCGTAGCAAGCAAAACAGAGGCTGACATGGGTTCAGGACAAAAACAAGATTAAATTGCTTTTTGATAGTATACTGCCCAGAGCCAATTCGGTTGCTGCATAGGTAATGCTTGACTTACAACCATAACTGAACCCAAAATTTCTTTTGCTAAGCGAAACATTTAAGTGAGTTTTGCTCCATTTTACAAACTTTCTTGCTGCAGTTGTTAAGTGAATCAGTGCGGTTGTTCAAGTAGTTAAATTAGTAACAATAGTTGTTAAATGAATCTGGCTTCCCCAGCAACTTTGCTCATCAGAAGATCACAGAAGTTGGTGACATGACATCCAGAGTACTGCACCTATCATAAATATGAAACAATTGCCAACCAACCAATTTTTGATCATGTGATCCATGGGTGCTGCAATGGTAAGGGTGAAGAAAGGTCATAAGTCATTTTTTTCCTCTGTCGTTGTAATGAACAATCACTAAACAAAGGGCTATAAGTTGAGGACTACCTGTACCACAAATCATTTTAGTATTATTTTCCCAGTTCCCTTTTCCTTTTTGTTGTTTGCTGAAGAAAAAAACAAAGACAGGTCCAATTATTGACAAATAAGTTTTATCCTGTTGCTTTACAAAGGAAAGAGGAACATCTAACTGTAGGGCATCCAATATGCTATATAGCAAATAGTCAATAAACAGAAACAGACACCAGAATATATGTTGAGAAAGTGATGTATAAGAGGATTCCTCTTAAAAAAGATGTTCATAACAAGTAGTGGTTGCTGGACTTGAGTTGGGGAGGGGAAGGGAAGAATAAAACCAGAAGTCAGAATTAACTTAGTGTTGGCCAACTGATTTGTTGCATAAATAAAGAGAAAGCCATCTTCAACTTCATGCAGTAATTACAAAAATGTTAACTGAAAGTGGTCTAATAACATCAATTATATTTGTAAGAAACGGACATACTAATGATATATAAGCAAACAGCACAAATATTTACGTATGAAAATGATGAATGTAAACCATATTTTTATAATTAAAGCATTATGCAAACACCATCTACAAATTAAAAGCTAACAAAATGAAATCAAAGATTTATTACAGATCAGAGGCCTAATTTTTTTAAAAAAAAATATTCTTGGTATTCTTTTAAGTAGAATACCTTCAGAGTCAATGAAAAGGTGTGGGCTTTGCAAGCCATTTAAATAGTGGTTTATTTTCAGTCAGACACAACAGGATTCTTTCACATCATATCCACATAGACTACAGACTTGGGGGAAAAAATATAGCCAGTATTCAGAGTGTTAGGAGTTTTATTTCTACAACATCTGGTGGATTGGGGGAATCACAATTTTCACTGAGCAGATAGGTAGCTTGCAGTTTGAGACCACATACTGCTTCCTTTTGTTCATCCTCGGAGCCAAGCATATCTAGAAGCTACTGTCAAAACAAGATGATGGTATTGAGACTTGACCTGTTTTTTTACCTGCAGTCCACATAAAGTTGGCCATTCCTTGATGAAGTGCTATATGTCCATAGTTGCTGAAAATTGACTACATAGTTCCTGCCATATTGAGGAATGATGCTCATGAAAATTGAACTATAAGCTCTGAAATAAGCATCAAAACTGTGCAGATTTATAAGGGATAAGATATGCTTTCAAGCAAACAGAAATGCTCATCTTTCAACTCCTTAAAAAAAACAAGCTAGGTTGCTTAAGCTATTTGTGTAGACAATTACCCCATACATATTTATTTAATTTTTATCTTGCCTTTATTATTTTTACAAATAACTCAAGGCAATGAACATGTTCATTACACATTCCTCCTATTTTAGGGGACAAGCAAAGTCAGGTTATTTATGATTGGTGAATAATTTGAAAAGGAATACATATTTGCTCCATTCATTTTTCTATACTATAATTAGATTTGTTTAGTTTTGGCTTCTATGCTATGTAAATTCAACCACTGATAGGTAAAGTATGATTTAATGTTGCATCAGTGATGCATCTACCATAAGTCATGGTTTATTTATGATTTATTGAATTTAGTGTACTAAAACATAACTATATTTACAACTATATGTTTGATATCACATCACACAATATATTGAAAATAAAAAAAAACTCACATGGTTTTGTCTAATGTGTACATTCAATCATGTTTTTCCCCCAGCAAACCATCTTCGTTTATCATAATAAGTGAACTCATCTATTGGTTTGTGTGTGTGTGTTTTTTTTTGCTTCCCTCTGTGTGTATGTAATATCTTTGTGTAGGAGGTAAAAAGCAGGACTTTGAGCAGTCTTTGGTTTGGGAAGTTGCCTCTAAGGAAGTTAAAAATAGCTCCTGCAAGGAGCAGTTATTCTGGAAGAACATTTTGTTCTTTATTACTTTTTTAAATGTGAGAGGTTTTTTTTCCCTTCCTGTTTTCTTAACCTCTTGCTTTTTCAATCCGCCTCGTTGGCATTGGTCAAAATTAACACCCCATCGATCTATTTGCATTACTGCAGCTAAATCTGGTACATTAGAAGTTTGCCAGGATGCACCTGGTTTTAAAATATTTTGCTCACAAATAAACTTTTTCTTTAAGTAAGAATTTCTATTAAACAAAAGTTTATTGCAATAATGCCACCTTATGTTTCCTAGTCGCACTGGTTGATAAGGTCAGACCTTACGAAATAGAATTTTCTAGATGTGGAGGATATGACTACGTTACAGGGAGGAAAATTCCAACTGACCAAGTTTTCTGACAAGTGATTTCAGAAGCATTTCTAATTTATTCCAATGGTATCTGTTTGATACAGCACTAAATGAAAAGTCACTTTGAGACATGGATGTGGTTTGGTAATGCCTAGGCACATTCTTTGTTTAAAGAAATGAAGCATTAAGAAAAAGGGGTTACTGGATCTGAGACGATCTTCCTATTTTGAGGACTGAATTTATCTTGGAAATAGCCTTCAGGAAGGGTAGAAACAGTTGCAAGTGGATTCAAGGATTGGTTCAGGAAGTATTACCCTAGATTTATATTGGATAAATATGAAGACAGACATGTATATAATAGAGTCTCTATAGAGATTGATATTTCTGGAGTTCTGATATTTCATTTTGCTTATTGTAGTTTAAGACAGATAAATCCAGTCTTCCAAAGTAGGCTTTCTTCATTTCCATGGACCTCAGTTCTCAGAACTTCCCAAATTGAAAATTGTCTTATTGCATTTCTGGAAGGATTGCAGAATCAAAAACTTATTATGAATAAGGTCTTTCTTGCAGAATTTGGATGAAATAACAAGAAATCGTGCTTGTGATCCTTTTTGGAAGGGGATGCTATGCAGAGATGTAAGCAGAGCTCTTTGGACTACAAAATAAATTACTCAGAGGAGGCATACCATTCTGATAATAGTCATCTGTTAAAGACCTAATGATTATATACAAGGGAGCAGACCTGTTTTGGTGCCCTGGTTTGCAAACACAAGCAACTCTTAGGAAGGAAGTGCAGGAAAAGGGACTTCCGGGAGTGATATCTTTATGGTTGGAGTGTGCCTCAATAAGAAGCAAGGCTTACTGTTCTGGACAGCAAAAAATCTGGAGGTCCACTAGATAGCAGCAGAATGTTGGGTTTTTTCTCCAGGGACTTTTCAGTATCATCTAGTGGTTGCTCTAATCATTATAACCTGAGGATTTCTACTGCACTAGTCTGCAGCCCCATTTCTACCAACTTTTGCCCTTTTGTGCTGCCCCAGGCAAATGCCTAGATTGCTTCATGGGCACATAATTGGTCCTGCAACAGATTATTTATTAATTTGAATTACCTAAAAGATCAAAGATCCACTGATGAGCTAAATGTGAAGGGTTCTGGCAAAATTCCATCAGTGATTTACAACATACTGCAATGTTATCTAACCAAGCTAAATGTGTGTTTTATCAGTAAAGAAGAAATTCCAAAACACTTACGATCTTTCTCATTCATAGGAGGATTGTATCAGATGCTTTTCATGACTTATTACTCCAATAGCAGGTGGACCAGAAGGAAATTGGTTTCACACCAGCTTGTGCTTGAGGAGGATGAAATTCCAGCTTTGATTTGGAAAATATCTCTTTAATTAAAGATAGTATATCTGATTGGCGGAAAGGATGTGAAAAATCAGCCAAGGCAACTGGAAGCCTCCAAAAAAATTAAAGAAATGAGATTTTGGAAAACACAGGCTAGAGAATAAGAATATTTTAATATTTTAAAAATAATATTTTAAATATTTAATGTTTTATAATAAATAAAATACTTGTAATTTAAGTATACCTTAGTATGTCCAGTGTAATTAAAGGAATCAGACTTAAAGAGACAGCTGCCTTCACTGTTCAGTGGAGACCTGGAGCTTCTGATGAATTTTTAAAAAAAAATATATTGGGCACCAAGAAGATGCTGAATATCAAGCAAAATATCCTCAGATCTACTTCATTGGAGAATCTCCTCCAAGGGATAGAATCAAGATCATATGAAGTGTTACTACTATTTTATAAGGCCTTTGTAAGACCAAACTTGGAATACTGCATTCAGTTTTGGTCACAATATAAAAAAGATGAGAATCTGGAAAGTGCAGAGATCTGCAAATATGTAAGGGGCTGGAGGCTACAACATATAAGGAATTGCAGGAATTGAGTATGTCTAGTTTAGTGAAAAGGAGGATGGGATAACATGATAACTGTTCCAATATTTGAAGGGCTGCTACAAAGAGGAAGGGGTTAACTGTTATAGAATAGACTAGAATAACAGAGTTGGAAGGGAACTTGGAGGTCTTCTAGTCCAACTTCTGGCAGGAAATGTGGGTGCTCCATCACTGGAGGCGTTTAAAAGAGAAGAGTGGACAGCTATTTGTCTGAAATAGTATAGTCTCCTGCTTGAGCAGGGACTTTGCTATTGACATTGGCTACTGATCCCAATTCAAGCATATTTCACTGTTTCAAGTTTTAAAATGCTAAAAGTCTAAGTTTTAATATTATGCTTATAGGATTTTTCCCAGTGCTCCAAGCCTGCTATCTTCTGATGTGAAGTAATTTTAAAGATATGCCTTAGGAAAATGTGCCTTGAATCGACTCTTAAGACCCTTTCAGTGTTCAGAAAAGGATTTTATTTGCTTGTCTTTTCATTCTAGATTTTCTAAAAAATAAACATTAAAAAAAAATCCCGAAGTTTGCTTTTTTTCATGTTAAAGTTACTTTTGCACTGCTGCTTTTTTTTAGAATTAAGCTATTTTTGTTTTTAATCTGCAACCATCTCTCAAAATTATATTACAAAAGAAAAAAGGGTGCAATATATTTGATCATGAACTTTTGAGTATTCAGGGTATGAGTTCCAATGGAATTATAGTCATTTTTTAAAAGAAGTGTGTTTGAACTGAGTCAGTTGAGCAGTGGTAGAAGGCACTATCATAACTAGATATGGAAAATGCAATCCTGAGAGGTTGATCTTCCTTGGAGGACCCAGCTGACAAATCTTTGGCTATTACACTTTGGTAGTAATTGTTATCAAACAAGGGAAGGCAAAATAGAAATTGTACACATACCGGTATATAAATAATACAGTACACTTACTAATGAATAGTGAACAAAGCTTGAGAGAAGCTTTTGAGACGGAGTGCATACACTTAATAGGCAAGCTGTATTCTGGAGGATTAATTTTATTATTGAACAACTACAGTGCTCTTGGGCAATCCAAAATGTTAATAAACCTCAAATCTGAATATTTAAGAAAGTAAAAGTCAGATTATGGCTTTCTTAGGACAAAATGTGTGCACAATTATTGGGCAACTATTAGTGTGCAAAATTATTATGCAACAATGAAAAATTGACCGTCTCACTCGTTTATTTACATCTGTTAAAGTGAGAATAATAAACAAACAACTCAAAATGTACAAATAAACATTTCTGACATTTCCAAAAATAATAATCCAGTAATCAATATAGTCATCCTCCTTTTCAATAACAGTCACACACTTTCCATTCATGGAGGCTGTCAGTTTCTTGATCTATTGATAATCAACTTTTTGTTCAGCAGCAACCACAGCCTCCCAGACACTGTTCAGAGAGTTGCACTGTTTTCCTTTACTGTAAATCTCCCATTTAAGATGGGCCCACAAGTTCTCAATAGAATGGAGGTCAAGTGAGGAAGCGGGACCATGTCATTATTCTTTCAGCTTTAAGACCTTTACTGGCGAGCCACATAGTGGTGTACTTCGATACGTGTGATGGACATTGTCCTGCATAAACATCATGGTTTTGAAATATGCAGACCTTCGTGTACCACTGCTTGAAGAAAGTGTCTTCTAAAAACTGTCAGTAGGTTTGGGAGTTGATTTTGAGTCCATCTTCAACCCAAGTAGATCCAACTAACTCATCTTTAATAATATCAGCCCATACCAGTACTCCACCTCCACCTTTCTGGCGTCTGAGTCGAAGCTATTTGCCCATTACTGATCCAACCATGGCCCCATCCATCAAGAGTCACTCTCGTCAGTCCATAAAACCTTTGAAAAATCTGTCTTCTTTCTTGGCCCCGTCTTGCCATTTCAACTTACGTGTTTTGTTCAGTGGTTGTTCAGGTTTCAGCCTTTCTTACTTTTGCTATGTCTCTGAGCACTAAACATCTTGTACTTCTGGGCACTCCAGGTAGGTTGCAGTTCTGGAATATGGCAGCACTGGAGGATAATGGATTCCTAGTAGCTTCACGTTTGATTCTTCTCAAATCTATGGCACTTGTGCGTCTTTTTCTCTAGATGTTTCTTGTGACCCTGTTAACTATTTGCAACAAAATATTTTGATGGTTCTGTGATGAAATATCTTAGCAATTTCAAGAGTGCTGCATCCGTCTGAAAGACTTTAAAAAAAGACTTTTCAGTGTCAGTGAAATCTCTTGGCCCATTTTGCCTAATAATTATGCACACCTTGATATAGGGTGTTGATTCCTTAGGCCAGTGTTTCTCAACCTTGGCAACTTGAAGATGTCCGGACTTCAAGTTGCCAAGGTTGAGAAACACTGGCTTAGGCCACACCCTATCTAATTACACAAATACACATCACCTGCTATGCTTATATCCACTAAATATTGAAGTTTATACATCTTGTATAAAATATGCATAAATATGGAAAATATGTATAAAAATGATGTCAAAATACTTACCTAATGATTGTGCACACAGTGTACAGGATTTTGTTGTTAATATTACAACTGCTGCTGCTAACAACACAAGGACTGCTTCTGACTTGAAGAACTAAAGAAATCCTACTCAGCAATGTTTCTCAGCTTCGGCAACATTAACAGGTGAGGACTTCAACTCCCAGAATTCCTCAGCCAGCATCTGCTCACCACTGTATCCTGTCTGCAACAACATCGACCATTGTGGCACAAAGCTCCTTGAGACAGCTGCTTTCATGTAGTTCAATGAACTTTTTATTTAAGGAATTTTTTTTTATTATTCAGGTAGAAAGCTAACGTAGATCAAGTGAAAGATTAAGCACCATTAAACAATTAGGATCAGTGGTGGTATTCAGCTGGTTCGGACTGGTTTGGGTGAACTGATAGTGGTGACCTGCGTGTCGGCCTGCCCGCCCCCTACGGTTCTATGCTGTCCTATTTAGCCACATTTTCTAACCCGTGTGCATGCATGCAAGCCGCATGAGCAAGCAAAGTGCATATGTGCAAGCTGTGCGCATGAGCAAAGCATGTGTGTGGAAGGCCACGCACATGCATGGAAGGCATGTATGCTCACAAAGCGAGCACATGCGCGCACTCACATTTTCAATGCGCAGCGAACCGGTGGTAAACTTATGTGAAACCTACCTCTGATTAGGATGGTTGAGATGCCAACTGATATCAGAGTTTTGTACGCTTAGGTTTCTCCTGCCAAGATATTCCAATTCTATCCCAGCTATAGTCAAAAAATGTGGCAAATCTAACTGTGTACCCATTTTAGAAAAAATATATGTTCTGTGGAAGAACTTTTCAGGCAAGCCTCTGGTAAAATGTTTTGACAGGAAGTAGCAGTAGGTGGCAGTAGATGCCCACTATTGGGAGCTCCTTTTTTAAAAATAAAGAAATCCGAAGTATAGGCTCATCACCTACGTCAACTTTCCTAACTTGATAACTTGGTTTTTACACAGCTAGAAGGCTTTGTTGGAGATAATTCTGTTCAATTTGTTTTTACTTCCTTTTCATTCCTTTTAAAAGAGAAATACACCCTGGCAGTCATATTTAATTGCTATTATTGTTCAGAAAGTGAAAAAAAATGATAAAAGGGACTTGGAAGATATAGGCTAGAAATGGAAATATTGAGGGAGACCAACAGAAATAGGGCTCACATCTCTGATCTTCTTTTTCCATTTGGCTCATGCCCTAGTTTTAGTTTTGTTTTCTGGTCCAACTCTGACTATCACCAGGCAGACAAATCGGTCAGTGACACAAAGGGCATTTTATGACAGGAACGTGATGGGGCATTGTAGAAAATAAAAATAATGGTTAGTCCCAGAATGCCAAAGCACATTTCTACGATCACTTCGGCATTAATAGATAACTCTTGTCTGAACCCTAACTTGTTACCCTTACTAGCAAGAACTAGAGTTCATCAGGGTCTCCTCAAATAACCACCCTGGTTTTTTAGTAGGTTTGCTGCAGTATTGAGATTGAGTGAGCATTCTGAGGGTGCAGAGCAAAGCTTTTTGGAGTGCTTTCTAAACCAGCCTAGAACAATTCAGACTATTTTATTTGCCATTTTTCAAAATAAAAAAAAATACAATTTTAGCCAAGTTTAATCTTTAGGCAAGTCTTTCTGGACTTGAAGATCGGTGGTGCTGTCAACTCATTTTAAATGTTGGGTTTAGTGGTTTCATGGAAGGGTGAGGTGTTGCTTTTTTTAAAAAAAGGTTTATATGTTGCTTTGAAAACAGGTTATGCTGGCCTTGATGCATTTGGGGCCCTCCTGCTAATTGAAATCATACTGACCCCTCTGGCTTCACGGGTTCAGAAGATGCCACATTGGGAGAAAGAATACTTCTCCAAGACTCGAATGGGAGAAGATTTGTTCTGGAAAGACTTCCTAGCAGAAACATGGAAACTGCAAAAGCTTTCATTTCTTGAGCATTAGAGCCCCAACCATGTAGGATTCAAGTGTTCTAAGTTTATAAAGGCTGGTTGGGAAAAGTTTCCATTCATAAAATCCTTTCTCCCAATGTAATCCAAGTTCAGAGTGAAATGGTTAAAAATGTGAATGGATAAGGACATTAGTCTATTTATATGTCATCTAGTGGCACCCAATAAGCATGGAAAGATCAATCGTACTGTTGATAGCATAATTGCTGCCTGTATTCCCTAGCACTTAGTATGTAAGATATCTTGCCTGTCATTTAGGAATCAAGAATAATTGCCATTAACCAGCTTGAGTCTCTCTCCTTAAAGTGCTATAATTTGTCACATGTCCATGAGAGGCCATGGAAAGTAGAATGAACAGGATGGGGAATCCAAAGGAAAGAGGGGAAAAATGTGTCAAAAAGTAGCCAAAAAGTCAAGATGGTGGTTCCAACAGTGTGATCAAATAATTGCTTCCACATGACTCCATAGCCAGTATATGGTTTTTGCTGAGCATTTTGGGTACAAGACCTACACATCAGAAGAATGCCCAGGTTGAGCAGAGCAGACTTATTAGGCCCAGATTCTTCTTTCATTAAAAAAAACCTGCACTATTTTGTACAACTGCCTGTCACTGTTATTTACATCCATCCACACACCACACATGAAACTAAATCATCCTAAAAATTGGTACATTTGCTGTGGCGTGAATTTTAGTGAACTGCATTCTTTAAATGCATATTATAGATTGCTGCTAAAATACTAGAGATTCTTCTAAATGTTTGATGTCATCTCGAAACAATCTTCCCTAACTAGAACATTCTTTTTTTTTTTTTTTGGATGGTCACTCCATAGCCAGTATTTCCAGTTACAATTGCCTAAGCTGGAATGGAAACTTTCTGGGATACTAGAGAAGAACTTTAAATTCCAGTAGCCTCAGCTGAGAGATTTTGGAAACTGTGGTTCAGCAACACTTGGTGGGGAACAGCCAATGCCTGGCCTATATATATTAGTAACAGGATATACAAAAATGCATCTCAATGGTCCAAAGAGCTATCAAAAGCACAGTTTTTATTTAGCCTGCAGAAATGTTAAAACATAACTAACAACCAGACAAGATTGCACAGCTATTGGACTAAGCGGATCAGTTTTAAAGCTGCTAGATAGAAAATCACCCTTGATGAAAAACTAAGCTGCTGCAGGGTATTTCAAAGATGAGTAAAATATGAATGAAAAGAACCAAACCAATTAACAGCAGTAGTCTAGGCTAAGTGCTAGTTGCCATGAGTTTAAATTGAGGTTTTTAATCCTCACAATTCAAAAAAGTGAACACGATTGTATTCTCAGCCCCAAAAATCATTTATAAAGTTGAAAAAGTGCATTCACTCAAAGCTCTTCAGAATATTCTGATTCCATCTTCTTGTTCCACTCATGAGTAACTGATGATTGGAATTACAACTCCATTTATGCAGATTCAGCTGTTGGGCTAGAGAAGGAGACAGTAAACCAACTTCCACATTGTTGATCCTGTTAATAGATGATACTGCCTATATTTTTCTTTGCTTTGCAGATCATTGGGGCTACACATCCTCTGTCTCCCACCTTGAAAATGTTAAGCATCCTGGCTGGAGATAATGAGGGTTGTAGTTCGACATGTCTGGAGAGTGCCGGATTGCAGGAAGTTGCTCTAAACACTAATTTAACTTAATCTGTCTTCTATGAAACAGAAACACTTTGGGAAAACAAGCCACCTTCTTGTATAACAGGGTTGGTTATTCCAGACAAAAGTTTTTTTATACGAAGACAAAAAATTAAGAAATAGATTCTGGTCAACATCTTTGCTTGTTTGGGTAAAAGCAATTCATTGTGGTCAAGTCAAGAAATTATGATTGATAAACCATAACTTGGCATGATGAACAAATATGATCAGTTAACTGTAATCAATTAACAATAATTGAGTTGAACTGTATTGATAACCTGCACAGGAGTCCTCATCTCAGCTTTTCAAGAGCAGGTCCTTCAAAACCAGAACAAGATATATGCACATGGTGCCTGTTCTCCAGAATGGCATACCAGGCTCCCACCTTGATGACACTCAGAAAGCTATTACAAAATTATTTCCCAGATTTTGCCTATATACTGCTGGATGGGATTTTTGGTTAGATGATGCCTTTCTGGCCACATGTGATTTCTTTGTGTCTTTTGTCATTTTTTTTTACTTATTAATAGTGAGCAGCCCAGAGAGGTTTGGAGTTGACCAGTATATAAATTGTATCCATATATAAACAACAAGCAAAGATTTGAACCCCTGAAATTCAAATATGAATGTTTTTGTTATTCAGTGGAAAGGGGGTATTCTGGCTAAACCCCAAACTTAGGTTAATCAAACATAATGCTGTGTTCCCATAGCATGGATTCCCAAACAATGACATTTTAATACAATGGCCAAGACCACTCAACATGCTAAGAAAATGATTGGGTTCACACAACATTTTGAATATCAAGTACTCATTTTATCCTAGCCTGGCCAAATAGGCAAACCCAGCCTGTATATACTCACTCATGTTTCCTACTGTGCCACAAGTCTCTGGGCTGAATGTTCTGAACAGACTCCGTAAGGGTCAAAATTTGGTGAGTCCTGGCTCACTTTAGCAGCCTGCCATTGGAGGAACTGGCCACCACAGGCGCCGTTTTGCACAAACTGTCCAAGGGAGGAAGTGTGGTTTTACTGTTGTTGTGTGTCCGTGGGAGCTATTTGGAGACATGGTCCCACCCCAAAGGCTATGATAGATGACCAGCCTCCAGGATAAAAGACTTTCCTCTGAAACCAACACTGCTAAATATAAGCCAATGCTTGCTTTCATGTTTCTTAAGACTTAACTAAAACCAGCTGCTGGGGCACGGGTAGCTTTTTCTGCTGCTGTGTTGCCTGGAGGCCAGAGTGCTTCAGACCTAGTAGAGAGAGAAAAGACTGGTATTGAATGGGTGGACATATTCAGATCTGCTGGCAGTCACATGAAAACATAAAAGATATTTCTCTGGTTTAGATTTAAGTTTCTTTTTATCATTCAGTCAAGTTGGCCCTAAATATTTTGAATCTTGAGGTGAAGGAAAATATGGGAACCCACCAACATTAACATTTTATCTACATGACCATGATGGGCAATGATGAATCATAACTTTTCTGATCTTTAGCCATTAGAAGATGGGAGACACAACCCTATAATAAATCTCAGGTTTTAGATTTTTTGACGCTGATATAACCAAGAAAGACTTCAACACAGGTAAAAGAAAAATGTTGTTTGTAATTTGGGAAGGTAGCAGGCTAGCGTAGGGCTACAGAACTGAGCATTTGGCATACAATTCTCTATCTGTTAATAAAGTGAAAGAAGGGATTAGGATGATTGCATTTTCTGCCCCTGAGACCTCCTATTTTTATTTATCTGAGGCAATCTCAAAGTGCTAATAGTTGACCTGATCCTTTGAAAAGTCCATCTGAAAATTCCAGATACAAAAACATTCTCACAAGAGCACCTTCATATGTACAAACCTCTAAAAATAGTATTGCAGAGCATATTGGTGGTAGTACTTAAAACCAACATGCCTTGCAGCCCTTTATAACTTTATTGAAACCACCTAAGTTGATGACAACCACCACACTATGGGAGTTAATTCCAGTGTTTAATTACACACCACATGAAGAAGTCTTTCTTGTCCTCTCTTCTGAATTTTATACTGTTCAGCTACATTAATGAGTCTGATTGGATTATATTATTTTAAGAGAGAATTTTAAAAAATCCTAGATTTAAGATTTTACTTACCCAAGAAAAACATAAACTATGTTATAATATCCTATCCTTTATACAACATCTAGTAGTGATTTATCCTACAGTGTAGAAGGCTGTAAGGCATCCTTCCAGGAAAGGACAGCAACATAGCACTTTTGATTTCTCTTCTAGTGAGGCTGCTTTTGGCCATTGGAATTGCCTTCGCACAGAATTAGAATTTAGAATTTAGAATTTATTAGAATTTGTAGGCCGCCCTTTTCCCTGAGAGGACTCAGGGCGGCTCACACAAAAACTGGGAAGGGGAAATACAGACATTAGGACAAACAAGTAATAAAATAGCAAGCAACATACATTCATCATTCGGGAGGGGTAACTATCCTATCCCCAGGCCTGACGGGCGAGCCAGTTCTTCAAGGCTATGCGGAAGGCTTGGACGGTGGAGAGGGTACGAATCTCCACGGGGAGCTCGTTCCAAAGGGTGAAAGTGAAAGTGAAACCTCAGGTTTTATTGGACCCATTCTATCATTTAATTCTTGTAAATATGAGAGAAACTCCATCATCAACTATGGAAACTGATGCATGTTCTCATCATAAACTATGGAAACTGATGCATGTTCTCATCATAAACTATGGAAACTGATTCATGTTACAAGTTCAATGGAAGTAACATCCAAAACACTAGTAGACTTATCCTAGCAGAATTTGTGGAATCCTTTTGTAATGTTGGAAAATTTTATGATCATTATCCATTATCCATTATCCAGTGGCAGTAACTTCAAGAAGTTCAATGTGCATTGCAGAAAGAAGGACTAAGGTAATCCTCAACTTATAACCACAATTGAGCCCAAAATTTCTGCTACTAAGGGAGGTGATTGTTAAATGGGTTTTGCCCCATTTTATGACCTTTCCAGAGACAGTTGTTAAGGGAATCACTGCAGTTTTTAAGTTAGTAATATGGTTGTAAAGTGAATCTGGCTTCTCCATTGACTTTCCTTATCAGAAGGTATCAAAAGGTGATGAAATGCGATTTTGGGACATTGCAACTGTCATAAATACATGCCAGCTGCCAAATACCTAAATTTTGATCCTATGACTATGGGAATGCTGCAACAGTCATGAGTATGAAAAATGGTCATCTCGCCTTTTCAGTGCCATAATAACATTGAACGGTCGCTAAATGGAAGGTTGTTATTTGAGGATTATCTTTTTTTTGATAATCCAAAATCACTGCAGAATCTATTCTATTGGATGTCCCCAAATTCTAGGATACTAGATAGGAGAAGACATTATTTTCCAATTTTCTCTGCCTCAGGGATATTATTGATCCTCCTACCATTTTAATAATTTCATCCCTGAATCCAAACTGCAACTTGCATATGACTGATGCTTGATTTATAGGGAAGGGGAACTTCATATATCAAGCTCACGTGCATTTTCCAAGGAAGTATTATCGAAATTAATCTTTCATTCATATCTAGTAACATTAAATTTGTTCTGAAAACGCAGATCCTTACAAAATTAAACATAGTATGATATATGTACACAGGAGCAAAATTTAATGAAATTCTGAGTTGCTTTTGTTAAACAAAAATACTGGGGAGAAATGAGCTAGTAAATACAGTTTGTGAATAATAGGTAGTCTTTTGGAAATAGGAAAAAACATGCACCATATTTCCTCACTAGTAAGTTTATACTGCCACCAATAGTTTGGGTTGGAAAACAAACAGTGGTATCTTGAATTTAGGTACAGGTGGTCCTCACATTTATGACCATTGAAGCATCCCCATGGTCACGTGATCAAAATTTGAACCAGCATGTATTTATGATGGTTGCAATATTCTAGGATCATATGATCCTCTTTTGTGACAAGCAAAGTCAATGGAGAAGCTAGACTTAATAACCATGTTACTGCATCAATTGCAGTGATTCATTTAACAACTATGACAAAAAATGTCCCAAAATGAGCAAAGCTTCTTAACTACTGTCTTGTTTGGCAACAGAAATGTTGGGCTCAATTGTTGTTATAAGTGGAGGACTATCTGTAACTGGTTTGCCAATTTCTCCTTCAAACTGCAGTCTTGTAGAGATATGGTTCCGAAATTCACTGTTCTGATTCTGTGCCAATATCTATATGCTTAACGACTGAACAATGCCTTGCCAATGATCTATCTGGCATATATACTGACTTTCCCCAAATGTTGTTGCCACAAAGTTGTTAGTAGCATGAGAAAAAAAAGCACAAATCTTAGCACAGAAGCAACTAAATATGATATTTCTACTGGGAAATATCTGAACAATAAAGGGGGAGTCATAAGACTCACATTGGCTCTGTCTTTCTTAAAATGGAGGATGCTTGTGAACAAGAGAATTGCTGCAGATTATGATGTTGAAGAGAAAAAAAATATTTTATGGAGCCAATTCTAGCAGCCTCCAGATGGACACCCATCAGATTTATGCTACATAGTGTTGCATATGATATTGGGGGATGTAATCCCAACAAGTATGGAGAGAAATAGTTGACAAAATAACTTCAAAAGTTGTGACAGATAATAACAGCAACTATTTATAATTAAATAATAGCAATTAAACATATATACTATTGAGTTGCCAATTAAGTTTATTTGAATGCAGGGCATTGGAGGATCATTTTAAAGGTATGTACAACAAAAAATTCATGTTGGGCAAAGAAGGAAAATTTCCAATGTTTTACCCAGCCTGATTTACTTTCAAGTGGCCTATAATTCCCCCTCTTTCTTTTGACAGATAAGAAATAATAGATTAAGTAGTTCTTGGATTTCAGCAGATATATAAACTGCCAGTCTGCATGCCAATCATGTTTTCATATATGAATGGCTGTTCCAGATGTATTTATGTATAGGCCACCTTTCTGTTTATTCCATCATTTGTGGTCTCTTAAAACAATAAAAAATACAATGCATAAAACAAGCAAAATTAATCATTAGAATAAAATTTGTTACACAATCAACTATTTTAGCACAGTAATTGTTTGTTTAAAATATGAGCATAATCTAAACACCAGTACATAGTGTAAGTGCAGGACAAATTGGAAATGTTAGCAAAATTATATATTATGCTTTTTACTAATAATGATGTTGATTTTTTGTTGTGCTTGTAATTTCTTTCATTTTCTTTGAAGATACAAATCTGTGTTAAAACCATTTGTTTAGTGACTATTCAAAGTTACAATGGCACTGAAAAAAGTGTCTCTGCCTTCCCCCATTGGCTTTACTTGTCAGAAGCTGGCAAGAAGGGTTGCTGATAGTGATCGCATGGCATTGGGATGCTGCCACTATCATAAATACACACTATTTGCCAAGTGCCTGAATTTTGATCATATAGTGGTAAGGATGCTGCTCCGGCTCTGTGGAACGAGCTACCAACAGAGATCCGGACCCTTCCCACGCTCACGGCCTTCCAAAAAGCCACCAAACCTGGCTGTTCCGACAGGCCTGGGGTTGCTGATCTATAAATCAAGTCCAACTCCCAGCTAAGCCAAATGTATGTTGTGTTTTTTTTAATTGTTTTTGTTTCTCTCCCCTATTTGTAATTTTATTTTATTTCGTATTTGTAAGCCGCCCGGAGTCCTCCGGGATTGGGCGTCATATAAGCTCATTAAATTACGAAATTACGAACAGTCATAAGTGCAATAAGTGCAATTCATTCATTGCCATTACAACTTTGAAAGTTCACTGAACAAATGGTTGTAAGTTGAGAATTACCTGTAGTGCTATTTGTGCAATGTAGCAACAGGAAGATGGGCCACAGTCTGTTATATGTTTTCCTAGCTGGATACCTGTGCTTTGCCACGAAACTATGTGATCGGGCAATTCAGGAGAAATCCAGTTCAATCGGGTTCAAACTGTTGGCTCAGGGGCGGTCGGTGATTGAAACACTTAAGGGAATATTGCTCCTGCTGCCTTGAGTCCGGAAGCAATTCCATATGTGGAAGGTGTAGACATCTTGTTGAGATATCAGCATTTAGTACTGTAAGGAGCTCTAGACCGCTCCTGAGTAAAGGAGTGGAATGTCTGCCAGTTTGAACTGACGTAACAGAATGTGAGGCAAATGGGAGTTGAAACAGAATTTTTTTCAGGTGGGGAGGGGGAGTAGAACTCCTTAGCATAAGAGCATGTTAATTACTGTATAAGAAATATTAATGATCTGATAGTCATTTAAAAAGAAATCCTTTCTTATATTCTGGAATGAATCTAACCCATGTTTAGGACTATGACTTCCTCTGTTATCAGAGGATTTTATTCCTTAAATATGCAGAGTTTGCAAAAGACCCAATCTGCCTGAGTCTTCTGTTAAACACTTTCACTACATGGTTCCGAAGGTAAAACTATATTATTCATAGTTAAAATTAAACCATTGCTATTTTCAAGGGCAGGGGAGCTAGAGGATCTATAGTATAACATGGGTTTTCTTTCTACATGGTATCGGACCTGGGTACTTGAGAGACCACCTCCTGCCAATTACCTCCCTAAGACCAATTAGATCCCACAGATTAGGCCTCCTCCAGATACCATCAACTAGCCAATGTTGACTGTCGACCCCCCGGGGGAGGGCCTTCTCTGTGGCTGCTCCGGCCCTCTGGAACAATCTCCCCATGGAGATTCGGACCCTCACTACCCTTCAGTCTTTCCGCAAAGCCGTCAAGACCTGGCTGTTCCGGCAGGCCTGGGGCTGATGAGTTCTCAGTCCCACTTGAATAGTTGCGATTGTTGTGAAGTTTTTAATCTGTTTCTTGTATCTTGTTTTTTGGTCTTGTTCGTTTTTTGTATCTCCCCTTTCCCCCACTTGTTTGTTAGCCGCCCTGAGTCCCTCGGGAATAGGGTGGCATACAAGTATAATAAACATTCAACATTCATTCAACATTCAGATGGATTTACATGCTAGTTTGTGATTGGATATCTTATGGTTCAGCATGATGTGGAAACTCATGCCATTAGGTAAACATGTTTGTGTACCAGGTCATCTTATAAAGCACCACATAACATTGTAATACTAGTAATTATTTTGAAGCTAGCATATTATATACATAAGAAATTCTGTTCTATTCACTCAGGTTTATATTTAGCATCTTTAACAACATGTATTTGGGGAGAGAAGCTGCAAATTTCTTCTCCTTTTCTGGCTAATGTACTTGTTCACTGCTTGTAGAATGAGCACTTCATTTTATTTATTTATCAAATTTATTTGCTGCCCATCCACGATTCAGCTGACTCTGAGCAACTTATATCAAGATAAAACAAACATCCAACAATTATAAATATAAAATGGATTGAAATTACAAAAAATAAAATTGCTAATAAACAAGGGTTCGGAAGGGTGAGGGGGGGTGACTTCTCTGTAAGTGTATCAACCATTAAAAGTGAACAATTAAGCATGATGCAGAAAAGAAGGTTCTCAATCCAAATTAAAGCTTTTCTTTCTCTTCAAATCAGCACAGTTTAAGGCTGGCTGGAGAATTCTGGGAATTGAAGTCTAAACATCTTAAAGCTGCCTAGATTGAATACTGGTCTCAGTAAAGTATTCCATTAACTTCTTCCACATACTCTGGTTTATCTTCAGATCGTATAAATCTTTCCATATCATATATCACCATCACATCTGTCAATCCCTTGTCTTTTCTAACCTGTCACTAAAATGATCTTTGATAACATCCCCTGGTTATTTTGACTGCTAAACAAGTCGTGGTTTTCTATTGTAAAAACCTGTTGTTGTTGTTGTTGTTGTTATAAATAATCCAATAGTTTGCTGATATGTTTGAACAGAGCAGTGCTACAGTCTGATATTTCCTGAATGTTGAATCTCCAACATAATTCAGTTTTGAGAGAGAAACAGAAAATTTAATTAGAAAATAGTGTTGCATTAGTGTAATACACTCCTGCCACAGGAGTGTAGTAGGATCAAAACAGCAGGGCCAGAAAGAGAGCTAGTGATTATATGTAGGCGGAATCCATTCAAGCAGTTGGATTGGCAAGAGGGGAAGAGAATCCCGTGTCCCCTTTCCTCCGGCTCCTCTGAGCACTTTGAACCCCTGTCACCCTCTTCCTCTGTAATTAAACTTTATTTTTAGGCATCTCTTCCCTTTTCTATTTAAAGCCCTGCAGCCTCTTCAGTATAAGGCTGAAGAAGCACTGAGCTGAACCTGCGGTGGGAAGGGAAGGCAATACAAACTAGCCCTCCAAGCATGAAGTGGGAGGCCTCCAATTGCTGGCATGCAGCCTGACCCACAAGTTTGGCCTTGATGAAGCTTCAGGGAAGCAGCTGCCAAAGTAGGCAGTGGAGGGGGTGGAAGGAAGTGGCTGCTCTGGCCCTTTTCATCAAGCAAGTAGGCACTGGATGGAGACATGTCTTCTGTTATCTTGCACGATCAAGACAATTACAGGGTCCCCTTCTTTTCTTTGGGGCCCAGCCCCAGTGTCATTTTAAATAGCAACTTGACATTACCCCCCACCCCACTCCCCAAATCTGTGATACATTTTCTGATATGGTGGTGGCAAGAACTTTATCGGCTGAATTTCTTTATGTCAAGTTGCTTTTAAACATTTGTTTTTTAAGGACAATATGCCTTAAGTTTGCCAGCAACAAAGGAAGCTACGCTGCATTTTTATACTAAAGTATTTTATATAGGACAACTGTGAATTAGCAAAGCTTTGTATCTATGTAAGCAACTGGAAGAAATCATAATTTGGGTTTTCAGTTGGCCTTATGGTAAACTTTACTTACATATTCTAATATTTAGAATATGGCTGCCATCTTTTTCTTTTCTTTTTGTATTATATCCCCAACTTCGACAGGTTAATTGCCAATTGTTGGTATTTCTATTTCCTACCATTTTGAGGTAAAAGAAATACAGAAAAACTATAGAAAAGACCTAGGTGTAAGCTTAGTATTCTTATAAAGAAGGTAGAAAAAATACTCTTACCTAGAATACAATACCAGCCCTGCCCATGGTATATCTCTTCTATTTCTCTGGCTCCTGTATAGGTTTATTCTCAATTTACAGTAAACTATAAACTTGTCTATGATCCAACGCTGAATCCTGACTAGTCACTTTTGCAGTGACTTCTGATAATTTTGTTATGATGACTGGCTTCTAAAAAGCATACAAAGCTACATATGTATAGATTCAAATTGAGAGTAGACATTTCTCACATAAGCATTTCTCCAATTTGGAATTTAAAGATGGGATGAACGTACAACTCAAAGCTTCTATCTAGCTTCATATAAAGTTATATAAACAAAAACAGGTAGTCCTTGACTTACAACCATTTGTTTAGTGACTGTTTGAAAAAAGTGGCTTTTGATCGTTTTCACACTTACAACTGTTGCAGGATCCCCATGGTCAAATATTCGAAATCTGGATGCTTGGCAACTGGCATGTATTTACAATGGTTGCAGTGTCTCTGGATCATGTGATTACCTTCTGACAATGCAGAAGCCAGATTTATTTAACAACCATGTTACTAATTGCAGTGATTCACTTAACAACTGTGGCAGGAAAAGTCATAAAATGGAGCAAAACTCACTTAATAGCAATGGATATATTGGGTTCAATTGTGGTCATATGTTGTCACCAGTATGTATAAGAGTACAATAATTTGGTGTTGATATTGATTTGAAGATCCTGAATTAATGATATTCACTACATTTAATGCATTTAAAAAACAATCCATAAAAGATTAAGAATGTTCAATGATTTTAAAATATTGAATGCATGTTGCATAAAAATTGAACTGGGCTAAATGGAATGGGAGCACTACATATTGCAATGTTTTGTTAAATGCTCTATTTGTATATTAATTATATTCTTCTACAATGAAACAGAGGGTGGTGATCATGGACTTCCAAACCCATTATCTCACCAAGGATTAACTATACAAATTTCCCAACTTGGTGCCTTCCATTGGCATTATCTGGAATCTGATAGCATTAAGGAACTTCATGCTATACATTTCAAGATAGCCAATCGAGATACAGATCTATTTCACTTCCACATGATTCTTGTATGCTGTGCCTTCTTCTAGTGTTCTAGAAAAGTAACAAAACATACATAAATGGACAAAAGTATGTGTGTACGTGCACATGTATATATCATGTATTTACAAAGTTTTTATGATATAAACTTATAATCAGTATGCAGAGCAAGTCATTTATTAAAAGTAATGGTACTAATTATTTCTACGGCACTTTCACAAGAAATATAATTCCCCCATGTTGATCTTATTCCACTTCTTTATTCCCGTGTTACAAATGGAATAGCTTATCAAGTCCTCCAAGGTAATAGATAAAATGTATAGCACAAATTGGAACCCCAAGTATAGATCTAGAAAATTGCCCATAGGTCATATTGCATTTATTTCACTAACTTTTCTGCCTTTGCAAGTGTTCATATTTTGACATCTCATCAGACCATCATCAGTGTTGGTCGGAAGACCTCCCAAGAAAGTAGCCCTGAGGCTTTGGCAGCAGACATTGGAAGAAGAGGGTGGAAGTACTTTATACGCCCCCCCCCATCTTGGAGTCTCTGTCCCCACAAATTGCAGGTTCCCTGTCTGTCTTTTGTTGAGGGGATGATGTTTGTGTAGGGTGTCTTACCAGAGAACAACCCCCACACAAACGTCCACCTCAGCCTCTTCTAAGCACATAACCCTCTGTTATCTCTCTCTGCTAGGTAGTATCTTGTGGTTTGGAGAGAAGGGGATTTAGCAAAGCCCAAAGAAGGACCGAAGTTCTGTCTGTATGGAGCCAGTGGGTGGGCGGAAGGCAACACAGCCGGCTCACCACAGTCTCCCCTTCTCTTCTTTTTCCAGGGTTTTCAGGCACAGGCATGTTGTGACATCTCTACCGCCCAGCAGTAGAAATGTTCAAGATGAAGTGTATGAGGTAAAGGGAAAAATGTGCCAGCAGATCTCCCTAGGGATATTTTCCTTTGCCTTTCCTAGAGATCATGAGATTTGGTGAGGGTCTTTCTCGCTTTCAGGCTTAGGCTGGTCTGGTACAACGGGCCATTAATTTGGCTAGGAAGGAGAATTATTAGGCAAAACAATCAGAGCATAGTTGTTCTGCAATGTATCTTCAGTGGACAATTTTAACACAAAATATCCATCTGGCCTTATAGATATGTCTTCATTCTTTGTCTTCTGTTATTTTTGTGTGTTTAATCTGGGTTAACTTTCCTTCATTAGAACCTTTGAGGTTTCATGGAGCCAGAGAGGTTTTGTCAGTGAAATAAGTACATTTTGAAATAAAACACATTTTCAAACTTATCTTCGTTATGCAAGAGTAAGATAAGAGCCTCAATCCGGTTTTCTCAAAATATGAAGGTATTCCAAATTCTCATCCTGCTTGGCCCCCTGAGAGCTGAAGTCTCAATGTATCTGGAGGCTCATAAATTAGGATCTGCTGAGGGAAAAAAGTCCTTTGTTGTTGATTTGGAGATACCTTTATTTTTAGGAGTGTTCTGTTTTTATGGGGATGTCTTGGCTGAAACAGTTTTCTGCTGAGACATTTGAGGACTTGGGACAGATGATCCAACAGGGATTATTTGGTACAATGGTAAAATTTGGACAATTATTGCCCAAGAGAGAAAACGATCCATTTTCTTTTCAAAGTTTCCTGAAATTATAAGTAAAATATTTTCAACATTTATACTTTTTAAAAAACCTTCACATTGTAATGTTGTGTGTAATCTTGACCATTAGTTATGAGCCAAAGTTATGCTTCTTGCTTATTTTAGAATTAATTAGGTACTGATGACTTTCTTGGCACTTGGGAAAAGTTCTTCTACCTCTATAGAGTTCCCATCCAACTTTCATTGTTAGGATTACTTTGTTATACTTGAAAATTATGATCATAATGATGTTATGATATCAGTGATTCTTAACAATGAATAATTATTAAGCATATGTGAATAATTAAGGTGGCATAAACATATTTGAAATTCAAGTGCCTCATTCTTAAGAAATACCTCTGAGAACAAGACAAGTTCTGACATTTTGGTGAGGAACACTTATTGTCTTGTTCAAATGAATAATGAGAACTTACAACACTGGGCCTTATCTAACAAAATGAAATTCAATGTAGAGAAAAGTTAGGTAAGAAAAACCAAATGTACACATATAGACTGGGTGAAATCAGGCTTAATAGCAGTAACTGTGAGAGGGATCTTGGAATCTTAATGGACAACCAATTAAATATAAGCCAACAGTGTGTGGTGGCAGCAAAAAAAGCCAATGCAATCCTAGTTGTATTAACAGAGGGATACAATCAAAATCAAGTGAGGTACTAATACCACTTTATAAAGCCTTGGTAAGACCACACCTAGAATACTGCATCCAATTTTGGTCACCACACTATAAAAAAGATATTGAGACTCTAGAAAGAGTGCAAAGAAGAACAACCAAGATGATTAGGGGACTGGAGGCTAAAAGTATGATGAACAGTTGTAGGAACTGTACATAGTCTAGTGAAGAGAAGGACCAGGGCCACATGATAGCAGTGTTCCAATATTTGAGGGGCTGCCACAGAAAAGAGAGAGTCAAGCTATTTTCCAAAGCATCTGAAGGCCAGACAAAGAGTAATGAATGGAAGGAGAGATTCAACTCAGAAATAAGGAGAAATTTTCTGACAGTGAGAGCAATCAACCAATGGAACAGCTTGCCTTCAGAAGTCGTGGGAGCTTCATCACTGGAAGATTTCAAGAAGAGACTGGCCTGTCATCTTTCAGAAATGGTATAGAATCTGCTTGGGTGGGCGGTTGGACTAAATGACCTACAAGGTCCCTTCCAACTCTATTAATCTGTATCTGTATCTATAAGGATCAATAGGAGAACTTGTTTATGGCAGCCAAAGATTGCAGGACCTTGGAGAGCTCCCCCCCCCCCCCAAATTTACTACAAAAATTGTTGACACTTAGGCAGGACTTTTTTTTTCTAATTTAGGCCATATTGAACTCTGCTTTCTAGAAATATCTTAGAAAAGCAATCTGAATTCAGTACAAATTTCCTGTCTGTTTTGGTATCACTTTTATCTCACTTCATAAGCATATTTCCTAATAGCCATTCATATATTGGAGGATCGTTCCTTTATGGGATCTAGTCCGAGATTTGAAATGATCCTATTTTGCAATCCTTTTGATTTTCAGGACTTCTTCCTGAGAATAAGCCATGTTTGTAGAGAAATAGAAATTATAATATGATAGAATTTGGGAACTTCAAGACTTTATAGGTGTTACTAATTGTTCACTTGGACTCAGATTTTTCATATCCAGAGCAGATCAATTAAAATGAGTAAGGTATGAGTTGAATTGAATTGAATTTATTGCATTTATATGCTGCCCTTTTCCCCGAAGGGGACTCAGGGCGGCTCACAATCCAAGTCAGGGAAGGCGATACAGATAAGGGATAAAAAAATGAACAAAACAATACACAATTTAAAAAGTTAATCACAACTTATTTAAATCCTGGGTTCAGGTTGGTTTTTTAAATCTAAATGATTCTACTCTATGCATTAATTGATCTAGTCAGTTGATGGTTAGTACCACAGGTCACAATTCAATTATTTTAACAATATTAAAATATAACAATATTAAAATATAACAATATTTAACAAACCCCCACCGTAGGGAGGAGGAACCGACCAGGTGGTTCCTCCCCAAGCGACTGATGGACCCTGTTAGGTTCCAGACGGAGCTTGGGGTTATTCCAGATACTCTCGCCCACAGTTCGGTGGAGACCCTTGTCGCTGCCTGGCACTCGGCAGCTTCGGGGTCTCTAAACCGGATTGCGCCACTACGGCCCCTCCGGGTCAGCGGCCCCTGGAGGCCTCCTTGGTTTACCGAGGAACTCCGGGAGATAAAGCGCCGGAGGAGACGCCTAGAGCACCTGTGGAGATCAGACAGGTCCGAATTGAACCGGGCACTTGTAACAGCATGCACCAAGGAGTATACTCGCGCTTTAAGATCGGCAAAAAGAACACACATTGCCTCCTTGGTAGCGTCCGCCGAGTCCTGCCCAGCCGCCCTGTTTAGGATAACCCGCTCCCTCCTAAATAGGAGGGAGACAGGGGACCCCTTACAGGGTAAGGCTGAGGAGTATGTTCAGTTCTTGGCGGACAAAGTTGCCCGGTTTCGAGCGGACCTGGACTCCACTCTTGCAGAGCCAGCTGAGACACAGGGGAAAGACTTGGCAAACCATCTCTGGGTTGAGTTTCAGGAAGTTGCCTCTGGGGATGTGGACAAGGCTATGCGAGCTGTGAGTACCTCCACTTGTGTACTGGACCCGTGTCCCTCCTGGCTGGTTGCCAACAGCAGTGAGGTGACACGAGGCTGGATCCAAGCGGTTGTTGTGGCATCTCTTCGGGAGGGGCACTTCCCCACCGAGCTTAAGGCAGCGGTGGTGAGACCCCTTCTAAAGAAACCGTCTTTGGATCCAGCTGTTCTTAATAACTACCGTCCAGTCTCCAACCTTCCCTATGTGGGGAAGGTTGTTGAGAAAGTGGTGGCCCTCCAGCTTCAGCGTACCTTGGAGGAAGCAAACTATCTTGACCCCTTCCAGTCCGGCTTCAGACCAGGTTACAGCACAGAAACCGCTTTGGTCGCATTGACCGATGATCTCTGGAGAGCCAGGGATGGAGGCTTTGCGTCCATCCTGGTTCTCCTTGACCTCTCAGCGGCTTTCGATACCATCGACCATGGTATCCTTCTGCGATGACTGCGGGAGGTGGGAGTGGGCGGCACTGTCTTGCAGTGGTTCTCCTCCTACCTCTCGGACAGGTCGCAGTCGGTGTTGGTGGGTGGGCAGAGATCGTCCCCGAGGCCCCTAACATATGGGGTGCCACAGGGGTCGGTCTTGTCCCCCCTCCTATTTAACATATACATGAAACCGCTGGGCGAGATCATCCGGAGGCACGGGATAAAGTATCACCAATATGCGGACGATACACAATTGTATCTGTCCGCCCCGTGCCAACTCAATGAAGCGGTGGACGTGATGAACCAGGGTCTGGAAGCTGTTAAAGACTGGATGAGAGCAAACAAACTGGTGCTCAACCCAGACAAGACCGAGTGGCTGTTGTGTTTTCCTCCCAATAATTTGACCACCGTACCATCAATCAGGCTGGGGGGACAAAACTTATACCCCTCAGATAGGGTCCGCAACTTAGGAGTCCTCCTGGATCCACAGCTGAGTTTTGCTCACCATCTATCGGCTGTGACCAGGGGGGCATTTGCCCAGGTTCGCCTGGTGCGCCAGTTGCGGCCCTACCTGAATCGGGAGGCTCTCACGACAGTCACTCGAGCCCTTGTGATCTCTAAGCTGGAACACTGCAATGTGCTCTACATGGGGCTGCCCTTGAAGAGCACCCGGAGACTTCAGCTAGTACAGAACGCGGCCGCGCAAGTGATTGTGGGCGCACCTCGGTTCGCCCACATAACACCTATCCTCCGCGAGCTGCGCTGGCTACCTGTAGATCTCCGGGTGCAATTCAAGGTCTTACTTACCACCCATAAAGTGCTCCATGGTAGTGGATCTGACTATCTGAGAGACCGCCTCCTGCCAATAATCTCCCTGCGTCCCATCAGATCGCATAGAGCGGGCCTCCTCCGTATTCCATCCGCCAGTCAGTGCCGACTGGCGACCACCCGGAGGAGAGCCTTCTCAATTGCTGCTCCGATGCTATGGAACAATCTCCCCGTGGAGATTCGTACCCTGACCACAGTCCAGGCCTTCCGTACAGCCCTCAAGATCTGGCTAGCCCGTCAGGCCTGGGGATAAACTCTTATGCCCCTCCCGAATGCTGAGTGAATGTTGTGTTTTAGTACTTTTTAGTTATTTCACATTTTTTTTTTCTGTATTTTGTCTTTCACTCCCCTTCCCTTACTATTGTAAGCCGCCCTGAGTCCCCTCAGGGAAAAGGGCAGCCTATAAATGCTAAATAAAATCTAAAAAAAAAAAATCTAAAAAAATTTTCTGGGAAAAAAAAACTATTTCTAGAGCTGATACTAACTTATTGATACATGGCACACAATCAATCAGTCAAGTTGTACTTAGTCATAACATACATTTAAAAAATATTTTGCCTACTCAGGGATTCAGTTTATTAAATGGTGTCCTCTGTAGCCTTCAAAGGACAATTTAAAAAGAGAGAGGAAGGCTTGAAAAGCCTTTCTAACCACTAGAAGGAATAAACAGGGGTAAATTATTTCCAGGAATAAATTTACTTAGAGCCTTATTGTACTTAAAACCTGTAATATTTGTAGATTCATCACTGTGTGTGTTCCAAATATCCATATGCATTCACAGAAATACTACCAGTATTTTGTCATTGCTCAATAATTCCATATTTCATGAGCATAGCATAATCTAAAGTGGAACCTTGCTATAGTATATGGGCAAATGGAATTGCATCTCTGATTTGCTGTTGAAGGCCAAATGGTGATAAAATATATTTTCTTTGGATCCCTTTCCTGCCTCTTTGTTTTCTACTCTTTGCTGACCCTGGGAATGTGCGTTGCTTGTTGCAGTAGGGAGAAGATTATTTATTTTTCCAGTCCAGGGTGCTCTTGTAATATATAGAGGTGCTTAGTCAGAAACAACATTGCAAGTTATACCCTCTTCAGAAGGAACTCCTTTAACAAGCAACTACATCAGAAAATGTGTTTGATTGATTTATTCCTGTACAGGGACCTATTACTAAACAATTACTTCTAAACAATGGAGCATGCAATTCCATTGGGACCTCTCCTGAATACTGTCCACTAAATTTGCTTCTAGGACAAATATTGGCCTGATTTGGCTGATTGTTCATGGAATCTGATTGAGGAAGGGTTAATCTCCAGATGCAACAGTTTGATTTAGACAATATATAGTAAAATCAATTATTTGTTCTTTGAAAGGGCACAGCAGCGTGATACATTTATTATCATAACTAGCAGCTGAACTTACCTGATTAGCATATGGATGAAAGAACACTAGAAATATTAGGTCCATCAACTTGATTGGGAATTTTAAAAAATCCCTGAAGAAAGTATGGCACACCTCTATATTGCTTTCAAGAAACCTTTATGGATATGTCCATCATTTTGGCACAATACGTCAAGCTTTCCTTGAAGGACACTTTAGATGTATTTGTGTGGAATCTCTGCCCCTGTTCCTAAGTAAAAATAATCTTGAATGGGTAAAAGTGACCCTACTAATAATATTCAACTATAATTTTCAATGCTTCTTAAAACTGATTTTTCTCTGCTAGTTGGAGCAGTTGCTGGACTGTAGCTCAGCAACATTTAGAAGACATGTATTTCATCTCTGTTATAAAAGTTCATATCTAAGATTACTTCACAACTTACAACTACTGGTTTAATGGCTGTTCAAAGTTACAATGGCACTGAAAAAAGTGATTTATGATTGGTTCTTGTACTTATATCTATAATAGCATCTCCATAGCCATGTGATCAAAATTTGGTTGCTTAGCAATGACAAATATTTACAGCCGTTGTACTGCCCCACAGTAATTTGACTGCCTCTATGATCTTTCCAGCCAGCTTCTGAAAAGCAAAGTGAATGGGAGAAACTGGATTTGCTTTACAGCCATATGATTCACTTAACAATTGCAGTGATTCACTAAACAAGGATGGCAAAAAAGATAATAAAATTGGGCTTGATTCATTTAACAACCACCTTCCTTATCAATGGAAATTCTGGTCCCAATTGTAGTCATGAGTCAAGGACTATCTGTACTTAATTCTTAATGTTGGGTTAGGTTATTATCAAACTTCAAAAGTTGTTATCAAATTGAAATGTTATATGCAAAAAGAGACCATTAATAAATACATGGCCATAAAATAATTTTTAGTAAGTGCATTTTCTTTTAATTAAATATAAATGTATGATATATATATATATATATATATATATATATATATATATATATATATATATATATATATATATATATATGTTTGTGCTAGCTTTGTATAATACTTTTTAAAATCTCATCTTTATTATTTTTATACATTTTTGGAGCATGACGACCAGCAAACTAATCAAAGTAGCCTGGACAAAGTCAGTTACTACATTTATTTTAAACCTACTGATAGCAACAAGACAAGTTAGAGAATTCAGTTTTCTGTTGTTGAAAAAGAAATATAAATGTTCCAGATATTGCTGGTCTTTTGAAGATCCTGGACTGCAGGGACATGGTTATGAGCTCAGTAATGCATTCCTAAGTGAAATAATGACCAAAAATTCTTCATGCTTGAATATGAAATCTTTCATCTAATTTCTTAATATTTCCATTCCTCTACACAATCACTCATTTTTATTTTTTAAAGAAGTATTGTATTTATTTTATATTTCTATCTACCAATTGAGTCTTTAAATTGTAATTGTATTGTCCAATTTTACTAGCAAGTTATTTGAAAAGCGTTTGTACTGTTGCTGGCAATCTGCCTTGCTTATTTTCCCCAATGGAATGAATGATATCTTTGGGTTTCACTTAGTCATATTTATGGGTGAAGTACATACCCCCTACTTTATTTAGCAATCAATGTGATTTGTTATTGGAAAAGCAACCACAAAGAAAGACAAAGACAGATGCATTTGCAAGACGACTAATATGCATCATTCCAAAATTGCTTCAATTTTCAGATTGAGGCATGATCTGTGAATACACACATATCCTGTGGTTTGATACAGAAGATGTCAAGGTATATGTAAGATTTACACTGATTAATCTGTACTAATGGGAAAATGTTAACACCTAGGACAAGCCAGAATACAGTATTTTCCAAAACATCCAGTTGCAGAGGTAGTGTTTCTTCCTGCAAGAAGCATTGATATTTATTATATTGAAGTCTTTTCCCTCATAATGGGAGAACTGTGGACCAGATGTTTAGTGCTCTCTCAGATAGGGCATCAAACATACCATATTTTTACAAGAGCTTTCCCTACCACCACTAAATCATTAAATCCAGTCTTGGACAATTTGACTTTTCTCCCTGAGTCAAGCAGATTGCAATTGTGAGGCTGTTTGCAACCTGGGATTTTCCCCACTTCTATGAATGCTGCTGTTAGGAGGCACCAGATGAACATGCTATCCAAGAGAGAGAAAAATGGAGCATCAATGTCCAGACAGCTAGATTTGGAATTGTCTGATAGAATGGAAGAGAATAATGGCTTGTGCCAATAAGTAGATGCCAGGTACCTCGTTATGGGATTGCTTGCTGGGATTCCTAGCTTGCTAGCATGCCACATTGCTTATATCAGAAAACTTATAGCACTGTTGAGAACGATAATCCAACTTATAAGAAGCACATCAGATTGGAAACAAAGATTGAGATAAATTTATTGAATCCAAATTTTTACCTTCTCCTAATAAGAACATGCAATTTACTTTTCAGCCTTCCATTAAGCCTTCCAGCTGTATTTCATACAGCTTATACTATGGGTACTATTGTCTGGACCAAATCATATTTTTACAGAATAGAAAATTCAAACAAGTGAACTAAACCTCAGGCAGAAATGATCAAGTAATGTATTTTTATACCATTCTATTCTTGTGGTATTAGAGCTGGATCAATTTGCCCTAAACTAAATCAACTAGCGGTACCTGAACACACTTGTAAGTGGATCATAAGCTTCCTAACAGATAGGAAGCAGCAGGTGAAGCTAGGCAAAATCACATCAGATAACTGTACAATTAGCACAGGAGCCCCCCCAGGGCTATGTGCTCTCTCCACTTCTCTCTATATACCAATGACTGCATCTCAAACAATCCATCTGTTAAACTACTGAAGTTTGCAGTTGATACAACAGTGGTCTCATTTGAGACAACGATGAAACCGCATACAAATGGGAGGTTGAACAACTAGCCTCGTGGTGCGACTGGAACAATTGAACTGAACACCCAAAACCATAGAAATGGTGGTAGACTTTAGGAGAAACCCTCCCATACTACCACCTCTTACAATACTAGACAACACAGTATCAACAGTAGAGATCTTCAAATTTCTAGGTTCTATCATATCTCAAGACGTAAAATGGACACCTAACAACAAAAACATCATCAAAAAAGCACAAAAAAGAATGGTCTTTCTGTAGCTACTCAGGAAGCTCAAATTGCCCAAGGAGCAATTTGAGGAGGAATTATTGAGTCTGTTATCTGCACCTCTATAACTGTCTGGTTTGGTTCTGCAACCCAACAAGACAGACACAGACTTCAGAGATAATTAGAACTGCAGAAAAAACAACTACTGCCTTCTATTAAGGACCTGCACACTGTACAAGTCAAAAAGAGGACCGTGAAAATATTTACAGACGCCTCGCATCCTGGACATAAATTGTTTCAACTCCTACCCTCAAAAACGATGCTATAGAGCACTGTACACCAAGACAACTAGACACAAAAACAGTTTTTTCCTGAACACCACCACTCTGTTAAACAAATAATCCCCTCACTACTGTCAAACAATTCACTAAGGCTGCATTACTATTACTATTAGTCTCATCGTTCCTATCACCCATCTCCTCCCGCTTATGACTGCAGGACTGTAACTTTGTTGCTTGTATCCTTACGATTTATATTGATATTGATTGTTTCCCAATTGCTTATTTGTACCCTATGACCCTTTGTTGTACCTTATGATTCTTGACGAATGTATCTTGTCTTTTTTATGTATACAGAGAGCATGTGCACTAAGACAATTTCCTTGTGTTTCCAATCACACTTGGCCAATAAAGAATTCTATTCTCTTACATTACATATAGATGATCAGGTTCTTTCTGAGGCATTTTGACAATTAGATTTGGTCAAACTCTTTTAGAACATTTGATTGGATTTCAATACAGAAATGGATAGTTTTGATTCTTTAATCAAGTTTTATGATCATATATTTTGATCACATGCTGCTCAAAAGATAGATCCCAATTTTAAATTCTGCTTGTTATAAACAACAATCCAGAAATTCCTCTTTGATTATAACAATAATAAATTAGCTGAGATTACTTGGTTTATTTATTAATTTACCAATACATAGGAGGACCCAAGCAGAATTGCTGGGGCAATGTACATTACCTCTCTTACTATATTAAAATGAACCACAATTTTGAAGACTTATTTAATCTTTATTTAATTGGCCTAATATTTTGAAATTAAATAGAGATTATTGGAGTTTTATTATACTCTACTACAATAGATACACTATCTATTGAAATCTGGTTAACTAATGTGGAAATAAGATATAAATGCACTGAATGTCTTGCTCTGATTCAAGCAAGGCATTTGAGTTTTTAAAAGGATCTGTATTTTAGCTGCTCTAGAAATAAACTGACGAGAATTTCTTATGAGAAGTCTTCATGACTGTATTTAACTCACACTGAGGATTTACAATTTTCATCTTACATACTGTATAATTATGAAAATAAATCTTATCCCTTATTGTAGAAGATTGAGAAATTTGGGGAGATATCCCCTGCTGTATGTGAGTAAGGCCACCTGGTTTTTGTTTTGCATAGTTCGTGTGAATCATTGCTAACTGTTCTTTTTTATTTAAAAAAAAAGATTGTGAGGACTTTCTAATCCATAAAGGGCCACAAAAAAGCATGGAGATGAAATTGAAGAATATCCAGCGATCAGTATAATGTGAAGGCAAAAGTATGAAGGCGGGCGGAGAAAATACATAGATTCACATATTGCAATTTTATCAGTCACCTCAAATTTCTCCAGAGCAAAAACATCTCTGTCATATCCCATAAAAACTGGAAGTGATCAATCTCGGGGAAAGGATGCCAAAATAAACAAGGCTCTGTTTGGTTGATTTTATTTTATTGTGCATACTCCGCTCCACCTTCTACTTTTTTTTGTCCAAACTCAGCTTCTGGCCTATCTTGCAAATATGTGACTTCAGTGTTCTACTTTGCTACCTGAATGAGGGAACTGGACTACTAGATCTATTTGCCCTTTCAGCTCTCTTTCCAGTCTGGATTCATCAAAGGTTCTCTGCATCAGCAGGTGCAGGTCCTGAGCCAATTTGTTCCACTGTGATGAGACTCCTGGTTTTCTGTCTCTAGTCCCCCCCCCCCCAACACACACACTTCCAGTTCGCTCTCAAGGCTTTGATGCTTCTCTGCTCTGAGCTACTTCAAACATCTGCACAAAATAGTACAACTCAGGCTTTTTAATTACACCCTTTTTAGCTCCCTGGTACTCCCCAGTCCCTTTGATGTTCTCTTACCACCCAGCACTGTCGCCAGTAACCACACACATACCATAGAGTGCAGTCTGCCCTGAGGGATGGATGATGGGAAGGTAGGAGTCGAGAAGGGAGGTGAAGAAGCAGGATGAGCTGTGGGTTTGTTTTCATATTGCCCACAACTCATTTCTTATCTGAAGAATATTTTCTGTACCTACTGGTATGTCTTGCTGACATAAAAAAGGCCTTTTCCATTTGGTTTGCAGCTTTTGAGGTTAAGTGTTAAGTCCAAACAGGGAACCTATTCTAATACTATCTTTGGGTCTGATAGTAAGATTGGAAAGGCAGAATATAATCAGTTAACATGTACCGAGGAAAGCTAGGTTACCTTTTATTTCAGATAACTTAATTTAGCCTTCCCTAAACAGGAGTAATTTGAGATGTGCAGTATTAATATAACAGCTTTCATTCTCAATTAGCAAATGCTGTACCAAACAGCAGAAACTTTGCATTCCTGGAATAGATCTTTTTTTTTTCTTGAGATTTCTGAAATGGCCACTTGAATTGTTGAAAACAATTTTTCATCAACTTATCACAGGGAGAATTGGTTTTAAAGTTGTATAATAGACATCCAGAAATCTCCAAATAGATTCTGAACTACTTATATATTGCTCGGAGAAACATGCTTGTGAGATGACAGTTCTATAATTACATAAACAAACAAGTAACTTTTTTGCCAGTCCATAGTTTAGATACCTGGCAATGTTTGCCATGGGAAAAAGAATTGCAGTTCTTATTCTAGTATGATAGTGAATAGAAATGTTGAAGCCTGGATGGACTCAGTTAAATTTCAGAATGAGGAAAGACTGCCAATGATTATTAATCCCAGCAAAATGCTCTAGGATGACAGGGAATAATGCCTGCTGTGGGTTGCGTCCCCCTGATGCAGCTGGCAGCCAAGCCACCCCTTGCAAGAGGCTGATTGGTCCTGGTGCGAATGCTGGCCGGTGGGAGAATTGCGGCCACCCCATTGGCCGGCCGCCTGACAGCTATCAGTATAAATAGCTGTCAGGTGGCGCTGTCCAGTGCGCGTGTTGTTCTTCTGTCACGCCTCAAGGTTCACTATGAGCCGGCTCCCTCCTGTTATGCCAGGCGCCAACACTTCTGTTGCTGTATCCAAGGAGAGGGCCAGTCCATAAGCCAGGATGTGGCAGCTCTTCGTACCGCTGCCATTGACTATGAGTTCTTGGACTTGGATGATGCACTCTTGGAGCAGTTTATTTACAGCCTCCAAGATATAAACCTCCACCACTGCATCCTCTCCCACTCGGAGCTCTTGATGAAGATCGCCATTGATGAGGTGTGAGCATATGAAATGGCCGGCCAGTCCACACCGGATCTTCACCGTTTCCCTCCTTCGGTCACGGCTTCTCTTCCTGCTGCTTCCATCCACTGCCAGATGGGCCCGGAAGACCCTCGGTCCAACTTCGACCTCTCGGTGGATCGCCTCAGGTCCCTCTCCTTCAAAGAAGCTGGGGCCTGCCTCAGTTGCGGTGGCCGCCATCCCCGTTCGTCCCACCAATTCCGGACCGCCCTCTGCCGCCAGTGTGGAAAGAAGTGGCACATCACCACAGTGTGAAGCTCCCCTGCCTCAACGCAACGGCCTGCCAGAGCTCCCGCCGGCCGCTGGCCTGCCTCTGTTCCATCGGCTTCCTGCCAAGGGTGCTATGCCGTCTCGGAACCCGAGGGGCTCACTCCCAACTGGCTGCTGGACTCTGCTTCAACTACTACAGGGGGCCGGGTTAAGATGCACCTCTGCGTCTTACTAGCCGGCCGACCCTGCACTATGGAGCTGGACACTGGCTCCTCGCGCTCCATCATTTCCTGGGACATGCTGAGACGGCTCTTTCCCCATTTCAGGCAGGACCGACTTTCTTCTGCCCCTTGCCACCTCAGGGACTATCAGGGGACTTCCATTCCTGTCCTGGGTTGCCTCACATTGCCAGTCCAGTATGGGCGGTTCCAGGGTCCCTTGCCCCTTATTGTGGTTAGGAATCCTTTGACTTCTCTCCTGGGGCTGGACTGGTTCCGTGCCTTTGGCCTCTGCATCGCCAGTGTCAATTCCCTCAGGCTGGCCTCCGATCTAGACCTGCTAGTCATGGAATTCAGCGATGCCCTGGGTTGTTATAATGGCACTCCTATCTCCCTGAGCTTAGATCCCTTGGTGGCGCCCATTCACCTCAAGGCTCGCAGGGTGCCCCTAGCACTGCGAGCTAAAGTCAATGCCGAATTGGACAAGCTCATCTCCCAGGGCATTCTAGAGCAAGTGGATCATGCCCCTTGGGAGACCCCTATTGTCCTCCCACTGAAGTCTGATGGCTCCCTGTGGGTCTGCGCTGATTACAAAAATACTGTCAACAAGGCGCTGCAAGCCCACCCCTACCCTGTGCCCGTTGTCCAGCATGTGCTGCATTCCTTGGGCCAGGGCAAGATCTTTGCCAAATTGGACCTGGCCCAAGCGTATCAGCAACTGCCTATGGACAACGCCACTGCCACAGCCCAGACCATAGTCACGCACCGGGGTGTGTTTCACTGCAAGCGCCTACAATTCAGCATCAGTGTTGCCCCCAGTCTCTTCCAGGGACTCATGGAGCGCCATACTTTGATGATGTCGTGATTGCTGCCCCAGACCAATCAGGACTCATCTCCACCCTATGCACTGTCTTATCCAGGTTTCGCGCCTCAGGTCTCCACCTGAAGCGCTCCAAATGCCAACTTGGAGTTTCCTCCGTTGACTTCCTGGGTTTCTGCATGGATGCCTGTGGCATCCACCCCTCTCCCGCCAAAGTGGAGGCCATCACTAACGCCCCCACCCCCTCCAACAAGGTGGAGCTTCAGGCGTTTTGGGGGCTCCTTAATTTCTACGCCGCCTTCATTCCGCATAAGGCATCGGTGGCAGAGCCCCTTCACTGCTTGCTTGATTCTTCCGCTCCCTGGGCCTGGACCAGCTGCCCCATGCTTACTCAGTATGACGAGCACTTGCCCCTCCTACTGGCCTGTGACGCGTCCCCCTATAGCAATAGCAGTTAGACTTATATACCGCTTCATAGGGCTTTCAGTCATCTCTAAGCGGTTTACAGAGTTAGCATATTGCCCCCAACAACAATCCGGGTCCTCATTTTACCCACCTTGGAAGGATGGAAGGCTGAGTCAACTCTGAGCCGGTGAGATTTGAACAGCCGAACTGCAGTCAGCTGAAATAGCCTGCAGTGCTGCATTTAACCACTGCACCACCTCGGCTCACTATGGCGCCCTATGGCATGGGGGCCGTCTTGAGCCACTCCTTTCCTGATGGGTCGGAAGCCCCCATTGCCTTCTATTCGCGCACCTTGTCCAGGGCTGAACGAAATTACAGCCACCTGGACAAGGAGGCTCTGGCGGCCGTAGCTGGGGTGAAAAGGTTTCACTACAACCTCTACGGCCACCCGTTCACCCACCTTATGGACCACAAGCCCCTTCTGGGCATTCTAGCGGGGGATCGCGCCATCCCCCCCATCCTGTCACCCCATATGTCCTGATGGTCTGAATTCCTCGCCACTTATTCCTACTGGCTGCACTACCAGCTGGGTAAGCATATGGGCCACGCGGACACCTTGAGCCGCTGTCTGCTGCCCACCCAGGTAACTGACCCTAACCCAACTGTGGTCTCCGGCGTCTTCCTCATAGACGACTTGGAGTTGCCACTCTCCGCTTCCGACATTGCCCAGTTCACCTCCTCCAACCCTCTCCTTCGCCGCGTCTTGGATGCTGTTCGCCGGGGCTGGACGGCAGATTCTCAGAGCTCCGAGTTCCTGCCGTTCCTCCGCTGCCGCACCAAACTCTCCATAGTCCAGGGATGCCTCCTCTGGGGATCCCAGGTGGTTGTGCCGCCTGCCCTGCGCCAGTTCGTCCTGTGTCGCCTCCACGAGGGCCACCCAGGCATTGTCCGCATGAAGGCCCTCAGCTGCGGGTATGTCTGGCGGCCCTCCCTGGATGCGGACATCGCTGGCTGGGTGCAGTGGTGTCCTCCCTGCCAAGCCATCTGGCCCGCCCCCCCCCATGTCACCTTCCCGGGAGTGGGAAACCCCCTCTGCTCCCTGGAGCCGCCTACACTTGGACTTCTTTGGGCCTGTGGATGAGCGTACCTTCCTCCTCGTGTGGACACCCTTTCTAAGTGGGTGTTACCTCAGCGCCTCCTCATACTTTAAACTGTGGTGGTCCAAAAATCTGGAGGGTATTACTATACCTGGGGTAATTGCACATCCAGGTTTGCATGATATGTTCTCCAGAGTTCTTTCCAGAACTAACCTTCTATATATAATTTTATTCAGGAATGCTTACTTCCAGGTAAATGTGCATAAAATTGCAGCTTTATTGACTATATATAAAACTGCATTGTGCATGTTGTTATGCTGCATTTAGTGTGGTTTATTTTCTAGTTGGCAGTCATTAAGATGGTTCTAGGCATGTGCAGAGAGCTTTTTCCTCACTACTTAATAAGTCTAATCACATATGTCTAGTCACATTTGTGTGTGACAATTTTTTTGTAACATGCTTCTTTCAATTTATGTAGCCATACCAGAGGAAAGCTATGCAATAGATGTGAGAAACAACTGGGAGGCAAATCATGTCCCTTATTTTCTCCTTGAGGCCTGACACCTTCAATAGTTGCATCTCCCTCAGAAGTCCTGCAGCCTCTGCAAGGGATAGGGAGGCAGAGGGGAAAAAGAACACCTGTTAAACTGTTGCCTGCCCTTACCTTGATGTTAAAGCCAGGGGTGCCTTTGGGGGGAGTAAGGGGTGCAGAATGGAAACTCCTGCCTGTCTGATCTTTGCAGCTTTGAAGAACATGCCCAGAAGCCTAAAAGCATGGCTCCGAGGAGGGCAGGACCCAACAGCCTGCCAGCCAGCCAGCCAGCTTGCTTCTTCCCTTGCTCGCAGGCCTCCAGAGACTCAGCCATCATTTCCAAGGCCTGGCACCAGAACGCTCCATCAGCAGCTTGGCGGCTCTATGGCAGATTGCCAAGAGCCCGGGGAAAGGACAGCAAGGGGTGGGAGGAAGAGTGCTATGTGGGGGTGGAGTGAGCCGAAGGCACCCGGGTTGGTTGGTTGTTTATTTGGTTACCGTTTTGTGGTTTGCATAAGGTGCCTGCAGGTCTGTGAAGAGGAGCAGCTTCAAGATGGGTCTCGCCCTGTTCTGTCTCCTGCTAGGCCTCAGACGGGCCCACATGGCTGCAGTCCAGCTCTGGGTGTATGTGTGTGAGAGAAGTGGGGAGTGAGGGCGGGGGGAGGGAGAGGAAAAGAAAAAAAAAGGAAGAATTTGAAGAAAGACGAGCTGGGAAGAAAAATGTGAAAAAGAAGAAAGATAAGTAAGGGAGTAATACATGAATATGCTTTCAGCACACAGAGTTATTTTTAAGCATATGATTTTGGAAGCTGGAATTTGACAGATACAAAAACTCCACTGCGAGGTAACATGATGACAATCCATTCAAGAAATGCATTGAAATGAGAACATGCACAATGAAATGAATAAGAGGTAGATCAAAATAATGCCGTGCTTATTTCTGAATAGCTTGTGCATGAAAATTGCCTCCTGGATTATTCCCTTTGTTAATTATGTAGCCAGAGATGTTGAGAACCTTTCCTATATTTAGAAATACTTTACATACATTTACTTCTATATATATAGTACTTAAAATCCTTTTCTCCACAATGGGGAAATCAGCCTTCTAGTCAATTTAGTTTCCTAAATTGATATTAGAGTGCCATGGTAACCAAACTGTTGTCAGATTCATGATGTGTATAAACCATCACATCACTCATCACTAAGGGTGAGCCATTGGAGACCCTAAAATGACATGCAATCTTGGATCCAATCCAATCTTTGTAACCCGCCCTTCAGCAATGGTAGCTGAAGATTGAAGAGATAAAAAGGATTTTCAAGGAGGAAATGCACAGTGCATATCCTACATTCCACTTAACATAACTAAAACAATCCAATTGCAAATTCTCCCTCCTGAACTCAAGAAAATAGAGATAATCTTAGTCTTAACCAAATGCTTGGCACAGCCCTGCCTATTTGCATCATAGCTTTACCACACCTTTGTTCTCCCCCAAAATATTAAGCATAATCCTGGGGAGAGTTTCCTATCCAAGATAGAAACCCCTGAAATATATTCATACTTATTGTACAGGATTTCAATATTAAAATGACAGACAGCCCATTTTCATTTTTTCCAATATACCGTACATTTGGTAAGTCTAATCCTTGATACTATGTGCAGTATATACTTACCATCCTTATGTATCTGTTGTCTTCCATCATGGCTTATTCACATCTGGGAATATTTTTATGAAGTGAGAATACTTTCTCCAGTTCTTTTAGTTTTGTGGCAATCTTCCACATTATTTTTGTTTAAAGTATTCTACTGTATTCCTACATTAATTTTAAGGGGCTTACATAATATTATTACAACAAAAATGAATCCATTATAATATAGCTTCATTTTTTAAATAATGTATCCAACATGAAACAATATCAAATATGACAAAGTTAAGAATAGACCTTTGGTTAAAATTTTGATTGTTCCACCTGAAATTATCAAATAATATGCATGTTGTTAATGCATGTTGTTAATCCTTTAACCTAATGCATGTTGTTAATCCTTTAACTTAAAAGAATAAGAATATTGCTAAACCTTGGATGGGGGATATAAACATAAAATGGTGCACAGTAACAAAATAATGAGATCATTAGAGAAGTAGAGAAGAAATATTCAACATGGCTTTAAGATGTAGCCATGGATGGAAGGAGGTGGAGATGATAATAGAGACAAGAAAACTCTTGTTGAATTGATTCACTATTTGGACAGTGTGGAGCAGATGTAATTGAATTGCCAGGCCATACAATACTGACTGTGGCATCACAATTTATTTCAGGGTCTCTTATAATGTCATCCTGGAAATCAGTTTGTTTATTTAATTTTAATGCTGCCTATATTTCCTAAAAGGTGACTCTGAGTGGCTTGTTGCAATGAGCTCCAAAATCATCTGTCCTGCTTCCTGTCCTTGCTTGTGTGTTTCTTTGCATTTCTTTTCTCACCATGCTCAGAAACAGGTCAGCTCAAACTTGTCAGCATGGTTGTGATGTTGATCCTGTGTGACGTGCTCTGACTTGAGTTTTTGTATTAGAAATATTGGCAAAGAAAAGAATATTCACTAAAAAAGGCTGACTGCCTCTACTTGGGAATATAGCCTTTCACGGCCATAGAGAAACAAGTTCTGAATCTTACTTTTAATTCCTAAAATTCTAAGTCATCTCTGTTTTACATGACTTTGTTATTCCTCTTGGGACAAAGACCCATCCCAGTAGCCCTCAATTTGCTGAGGGTGATTGAAACGCCAGGTTTGCTTCTTGTTCTTATCTGGTTTTTGCCATCTTGGCAAAAACTTCTTTTATTATTCCATTATTTTATTGTTTTCTGTCTTTATATTTGTGAACTGTCCAGAATTGGTGGGAGTTGGGTGGTGTGCAGCATGAATGAGTGAATGAATGAATGAATGAGTGAATGAATCTTGTTCCATATCTCTGAATTTGAAATAATAAATCAAAACTCCAAGAAGGGCATTGTTATGCAGTAGTGGGTTGCCAATTTTTAAATACCGCTTCAGGTGTGCTCTCCCCCACACACGCCACATATGCACATGTGCAAAAGCGTCTGAATGGGTGGGTATTGCCTCCCACTGCCGCTACCAATTTGGCCAAAACGGGAGCAACCCACCTCTCTTGTTATGGCGGGAATAGTGGAGCACTGATCTTTTCCTGGGGATATTTACATATTGACCTGCTCTCATTTGTCCATCAAGACATTAATATTTTTAATTTTGAAGGGCATTGCGCTATATTAATTGCAGTAATATTTAATAGCACTCTTACCATACATTTACTATTATTTCTATTGCTATATTGGAAACCAAATATGTTTTTGTTATTGATTGGGTAATTACTTAATGCAAGATATGTCTATACTACCCTTTCTCATGTGAGATTTCAAAGTTGTATGCAACCGTGTAAGATGCTTTAAAAATGTATAGCAATATATTTTAGGGGGTGTTTGATATGAACAGATGTGCCACGTTGTTGATAATAATTTGCATCTTATCAGCAGGGCCCAACGGGCAACCCATTTATTTGAAGCAGTTATATGAAGTGGTTGATATAGTGGCCATTTGCTCTGTCAGGCAAATGAATATCCATATACCTAATACATTTGTAGCAGGAGCATTAATAATTCAACAATTTAGCTTAGAACTGCTACTGGTCACGATGTTCCATACTGATCATGTGTGAACATTAATCAAGAAGGCATCAGTGAGGGAAGTCATCATTCAATATGTAGCCATATCTGCAGCGCTGGATTGAGATAATCTTGAGGCACTTATTCCACAAACCAGAGGTCAGAGACAGTCAACAGTAGAACCTGAAGATCTCTAATGAAAAATTAAGGTATAACTTAGGACCTTGATGGTGAAGTTATGGAACTCATGCCACATTAGCCATATTTGCTGGCATGCCAGTTGTCAGCTCCAGCCTGCATGCGTGCCTGCTAGCTGATTTTCAGCCTTCTGGAGGGCTGCCGGAGGCCGTTTTTACCCTCCCCAAGCTTCAGGAAAGCCTCTAGAGGCTGGGGAGGGTAAAAAACAGGCACAACGGACCAACTGGGTGTATGTGTGTGCATTGCAGGTGGGCAGGGAGGATTGAATTGGTGTTGGCACTCATGCGTGCATGATAGCACATGCGCACACAATTTTGGCATGCATAAGAAAAAGGTTCGCCACCACCAACCTAGTAGCAAAGAACTGGTGCCCTCTATTTTATTGGCCAACAAATTCCATCATGTGACCCGTCAAGCTTGCTGGGTTGATGAAGGTGTCCAGGCATCTGAAAGGGTACATTGTAGCCAAAAACCAGGAGGAGGTCTTTGCTAGCACTTTTTCTGATTAACACGTTTTATAAAAAGTCATAACTTTTCATGAGTTGTGGTTCATTTTAATACATTTTTTAGAATTTTTAGCTTCTCTAAAAAATTGAGAAAACCTATTGCCTATTAATAAATAGAAAAATTGCTGCTAGATTCTTGCTTTTTCACTTTTGTTGTTGTTATTAGTTGCGAAGTCATTTCTGACCCATCGCAACCCCATGGACAATGTTCCTCCAGGCCTTCCTGTCCTTTAGCATCATCTGGAGTCCATTTAAGTTCATGCCTACTGCTTCAGTGACTCCATCCATCCACCTCATTCTGTGTTGCCCTTTCATCTTTTGACCTCAGTCTTTCCAAGCATTAGGCTGTTCTCCAGTGAGTCCTTCCTTCTCATTAGGTGGCCAAAGTATTTGAGTTTCATCTTTAGGATTTGGCCTTCTAAAGAGCAGTCAGGATTGATCTGGGAGCTGGTATTATTTGGATGCTTTTTATGGTCATCCCATATTGCAAATTCACCATCTCATCTCCATCAATGACCTTTGAAAGCTTAAGTTCAGAGGTGTCTGGCATCTTGGGGTCAACTTAAACGTTGCTTGGTCAAATTTTGTAGGAAGAGCTGACTGGGAAAAGGTTTGTGAAGTCACGTCTGAGCTGCACTCTGCTCTGCCCGAAGAAAGTAAATGACAGACTGCCATTACCTCAAAAGCTGCAATTTAGTTCTGCCGCTGTGATATCCCCCAGCAGTTAATAAGCACCCTGTCTTCATGTGAGGAGGCCACGGTGGTTTGGGAATATGTAAACCTGGGGAGACTTGGGTTCTGAGGACTATGAAAAGGAGGAGGAAAGGCTGAGCCCTTGGATAGGAACTGTTCTAACTATGATCTCTAGAATCTTCTTTTATTTTAATAATGCCCATTCCCCTTTTAATGGATTCCTGTGGGTGATAAGCTTTAATATGTGATGATTGACTCAAGAATGCCGACAGCATGTATTGTGGTCAAGCATGGGATTGCAAGACAATGTTCTCAGTAAGATACTTAAACTGAGGATTGGCATTCCTTCATATCTGAAAAATGTTGTTGTACCTATTTTTTACATGCTATTTGTGGCTTCAGATTTTATGTGTTCTTAGAAATGTTCTTAGAAATGCCTATCAATCATTTATTTCTTCTCCCTCCTAGACATTTTGGGAAATTATGAGGAAAGATACAATACAAAAGGGGAAGAAAGAATGTTAGATTTGTGTAAAAATTGTATGTACTTGAATATATGCTATTTTCAGATAAGTGAAGAGATACAGTGCATTTTTCTATAGTGAGAAATATTTCAATAGGTTCGGAGATGGTACAAAATGGAAGTCTTCAAAGCCCCAATTCTCTCTTCTGATAGTTATTTTTCAATTACAAAAATAGACTGTGGGAACAGCAGGCAATCCTTTTTCTACTGAGGGTTGTGATATCTCATAAACTATTTTGGAGATGATTTGGTAGGCAAGGCTGAAAGAAGTCCTAAATGAAGTTGGGGTAAAAAAAAAATGGGTGAGACAATTTCATCCTTTCTGATGATCATCTTTTTAGATTTCCTCTTTTCTTCCTTCCAAGGTGGGAATTCCAGGAAATGGTAGCAAAACTCTGAACAGGCTGAGAGTCACAACATTAATTGAAAAGCCATATATGGTCCAAGGGATATAACTTACCCATCTGTGAAATACATGATACCTTCAAGTATAAGATAAACCTTTAAATGACTGTTTTTAATAATAGTTTTTAAAATAAATTTATTATTTTTTAAATGGTTGTATACCATCCAGAATCACCCATTTATAAGGTGGGTGGCCCTATAAATTTACTAAACAAACAAAGAATCCTTCAATTGAATATTCTCCATTGTAAAGTATCATACGTAACTCTTATTCAAAATCTTTTGCCTCACTTATCAGGGTACAAAATACCCTGATACATTAAATATATTAGTGTTTTTTTTTTTTAATGAAGGAGATCTTGGTGACAAATTACAGGATGTGGAGTGGACTGTTTCTCCTCCAAATAACAGCAGTTTGCAGAAAATCTTTTTGGTGGGATACTGCCTAAAGATATGTCTGTACCAGGTTAGCTTTTGATGCATGCTCAGAGTTCTTCAAATTGTCCCCAGATGTTTTTATCTACTTCAGTCAATCAAATCTTTATTATGCTCCTGGAACAACACAAAGAAAGTGGGGTGGAGTCAATTAAAAAGTATAAAAGGTACATCGAAATTTAAACATTTTTAAAGAGTTATAAAATATACTGCTCAAAAAAATAAAGGGAACACAAAAATAAGACATCCTATATCTGAATGAATGCAATATTCTTATTAAATACTTTGTTCATTACATAGTTGAATGTGCTGACAACAAAATCACACAAAAAATATCAATGGAAATCAAATTTAGCAACCCATGGAGGTCTGGATTTGGAGTTGCACTCAAAATTAAAGTGGAAAAAAACACTATAGGCTGATCAAACTTTGATGTAATGTCCTTAAAACAAGTCAAAATGAGGCTCAGTAGTGTGTGTGGCCTCCATGTGCCTGCATGACCTCCCTACAATGCCTGGGCATGCTCCTGATGAGGTGGCAGATGATCTCCTGAGGGATCTCCTCCCACACCTGGACTAAAGCATCCCCCAACTCCTGGACAGTCTGTGGTGCAATGTATCGTTGGTGGATGGAGCGAGACATGATGTCCCAGATGTGCTCAATTGGATTCAGGTCTGTGGAATGGGCAGGCCAGTCCATAGCATTAATGCCTTCGTCTTGCAGGAATTGCTGACACACTCCAGCCACATGAGGTCTAGCATTGTCTTGCATTAGAAGGAACCCAGGGCCAACCGCACCAGCGTATTGTCTCACAAGAGGTCTGAGGATCTCATCTCGGTACCTAATGGCTGTCAGGCTATCTCTGGCAAGCACATGGAGGGCTGTGCGCCCCCCCCTAAAGAAATGCTACCCCACACCATTACTGACCCACTGCCAAACCGGTCATTCTGGAGGATGTTGCAGGCAGCAGAACATTCTCCATGGTGTCTCCACACCCTGTTACGTCTGTCACATGTGCTCAGTGTGAACCTGCTTTCATCTGTGAAGAGCACAGGGTGCCAGTGGCGAATTTGCCCATCTTGGTGTTCCCTTGCAAATGCCAAACATGTTGCACGGTGTTGGGTTGTAAGCACAACCCCCACCTGTGGACGTCGGGCCCTCACACAACCTTCATGGAGTCTGTTTCTGACCGTTTGAGCAACCACATTGCACATTTGTGGAGGTCATTTTGCAGGGCTCTGGCCGTGCTCCTCCTGTTCCTCCTTGCACAAAGGCGGAGATAGCGATCCTGATGATGGGTTGTTGCCCTCCTACGGCCTCCTCCACATCTCCTGATGTACTGGCCTGTCTCCTGGTAGCACCTCCATGCTCTGGACACTACGCTGACAGATACAGCAAACCTTCTTGCCACAGCTCACACTGATGTGCCATCCTGGATGAGCTGCACTACCTGAGCCACTTGTGTGGGTTGTAGACTCCGTCTCATGCTACCACTAGAGTGAAAGCACCGCCAGTATTCAAAAATGACCAAACCATCAGCCAGAAAGCATAGGAACTGAGAAGTGGTCTGTGGTCATCACTGCAAATTCACTCCTTTATTGGGGATGTCTTGCTAACTGCCTATGCTTTCCACCTGTTGTCTATTCCATGTGCACAGCAGCATGTGAGATTGATTGTCAATCAGTGTTGCTACCTAAGTGGACAGTTTGATTTCACAGAAGTGTGATTGACTTGGAGTTACATTGTGTTGTTTAAGTGTTCCCTTTATTTTTTTGAGCAGTGTATAAAACAGAGTATAAAAACAAAAGTAAATAATCTAAAAGGAATAAGATGGTTGTAAGGGAACATAAAAGTTAGTACCATGGCAGACTATATCAAATTACAGAGTACTCAAGTATGGTGAACTAGATGCTCATTTAGTCTACTTTATGGCATAAGTCATGATCTGATTTAAGCGCTGTTGCACAGAACCTGGCAACATTATAGGCTGTGGCAGGGTTGATATCTGAAAGAAGTGTAAAATTGCCCTCTGCAGTAGTAGTGAAATGAGACTAATATGGATATCTCTGTAATATGGGCAATGGAGAAGCACGTAATCTGTTGTTATTGTATGCTCAGAGTTAAAGGGGCATTGTCTGCAATAAATCTTTCTCTATTGGCCTTCAAGGGCAGCTGAGGGGAGGATATGGCATTGCGCCAGAGTAAAGGCTCTCAGATGGCTGGATACTTCAAGATTAGATAAATGTGCTATAGGGAGGCACAGTTTCTGATGGATTCACTAACATTAAAGGTTGAGGACTTGGCTAGATAGTCCTGTATGTCTCCTACATATTGTTTAATGAGTGCTTTGGCCTGACTTTATTCTATGCTGAGTAGAAGTCCTGGAGAGAAGCCCAAAGATAAGATTTTAGTTACTATTGCCTGCTTCCAGGTGGACTGAAAGTTATCACTCATACTTAATTAGGCCATAGGGAAAAACAGTTAATCTGAGCCAATAATTGAGTATGATGACCTACATTCTAGTCTCCACTTTCACGAGGCCTGTCTTGTGAAAGTGGAGGCTAAGGCTCAGGGTGCCATTAGAGACACATTTTGAAACTTGGAGGGCCAATCTTAGAAATTTGGATATGTTGTAATAGTGTAGAATTGGAGAAGGGTCCCGATTGGGCACTATAAAGAAGCTGTACTATTGGCTTGGGTTTGAATAATTTAAGTGCTGCAGAAATAGAGAGACACTTTTTGTCTTAAGAAATCTAAGAAGGGCAAATGAACTCCTCTGTGTGTTTTCAGCAATATGTCCCCATGAGCTTTCCTATTCACAGAAGATAAAGGAAAGAGAAGATCTGCTCAATCTTGTGGCTATCCAACCTCCAGTGGTTCTTGAGCCTTTTGGCAATTGCCATGATTTTCGTTTTCTGATAATCAAGTTTTAGCTGGTCTTCCTTTTATTACTGACTTAGTGCTGTCAGTGCTGTTGAAAGTATTGCTGCATTGTCTCCATAAAACAGAAGAAATACATTGCTTTCAGCAATATTTTTGGGAGGGGGGGCAGGTGAAAGTTTGTATTGAGGAGGTGGCCCACCATTGTGTTGATATAGAAATTGAATAAGAGTGGGGCAAATATTCAGCCCTGCTTGATGCCATTCTTAGTTCCAATGGCAATGGGGAGATAGAAATAGCAATAGCACATAGGCTTATATACCACTTCATAATGCTTTACAGCCCTCTCTAAGAGATTTACATCATAGCATATCACCACCAACAATCTAGATCCGTGATGGTGAACCTATGGCGCAGCCATTTCTGGGTCACACAAGGTGGTGTTCTGTCAGCTCCAGTGCAATGGCCAGCTGATTTTCGGCCTTGATTTTCGGCCATTTTTCGCGAGCATTGGGCAGTTTTTCAAGAGGGAAAAACTGGCCAATGCACAAAATAGAAGTTCGTGAATGGACTTCCAGTTTGCATTTTTTTTGCCCTCTGGAGGGCAAAAAACTGCTCAGTGTGCAAACCAGAAATACAGGGAAGTCTCCTGAAGCCTCTGAATGGAGAAAAACGGCCCAAAGGGCAACCCGGAAGTCCATTCCAGAACTTTCGGTTTGTGTGTTGGGCCATTTTTGGCCCTCCCCAGGCTCCTAGAAAGCCTCTGAAACCTGGGGAGGGTGAAAAATGGACCTAGCGGTCTCAGCAGAAAATGGGCCATTTCTGGCCTCTGGGGCGGCAGAGGAGGCCATTTTCGCCCTCCCCAGGCTTCAAGAAAGCTGTGAACGGGGCAGCGAGGGGGAGGTCATGCACACATGTGCAGGGGCACAGCATAGGTGGGCATTAAATTATGGGAGTGGGCACACGAGCGTGCGCAATAGCACTCAAGCACATGCTTTAGATTTTACCAACTTCAGAAGGATGGAAGGCTGCGCCACTCAAGACTGAAGTCCTGGAATGAGCAGTGAGTTAGTCCTGCAGTACTGCATTCTAAACACTGCCCCACTAGTGTGCCACCCAAGGGTCTGGGGATGTTCCTTTATGCAGCATATGTATTAAATGAAATAATTGGTCAGTCAAAGCAGTCCTCCAGTTTTTCCCAGGATATATGAAAGTGGCACAAAGGGAAGATGTTTTTGTGTGTGGAGCATTTTTTAATGAGTTGGTGGAGAACTAGACACCGATGAATAGTAGATCAGCCTTCCATAAAGCCAGCTTCTATGCAAGTGTATTTTCTTGTCCCAGATATTTCCGGAATTTCCATTGCAGGTGCAGTTGTGTAGAGTTTGCTAATTGTCTTGAGGAGATTGATCAGTGTATAATTAGCAGGATCATATTTTCCCCATTTTTTAATATATAGGGATAATGAGGTGTTAATATATTGATATAGGTAAAGAGTGAAGCCAGAGTAGGGAACTAGAAGTTCAATTGTTTTTAATGACCTCTAGAAGGATTAAGTCTTTGCCTGGGCCTTTTTCTGATTTTAGTTGAGCATAGGTTTTTAAAATGTCTTGCACTGTCATTGGGTTCCCATATTGGCAGATTTCCTATAGTTTGGCTACAGCATTCACTTTCAATAGAGTTGTCCATTGTTGGGAATAGGGAAGGCTTCATGATAGGGCAGTCTACTATGGATGGACCATTGCTATGGGAGCTTGATCTGATATGCCAGAATAAGGCTGAATCATTGGATTTGACAGACTGAATGAGTCATGCCCCATTATTTACCCGACTTCCTTTTTCTTACATGGCAACAGTTGTTTGTAACATCTCTTCCATTGGAGGACGTACTATACAACTGTCAGTGCATTGTGTGTGTGTGTGTGTGTGTGTGTGTGTGTGTTTTTGTGTTTAGGGATTAGATTTAGTATTGTATGGCATGCATATTATTTTGAGTGGAGTTATAATAGGGCAGGGTCACAGTATACAGATGGTGGGGAAGAATCATCGCTTTTCCAAAAACTCTTAATTTTTTAAAAAGTGCTTTGAGCCTATTTTTGGACATTGTTGCAATTTGTATGTATTCCCTATGTTAAATAAATAGAATGTCATGTTAACGGTGTTTTTTGGGGGCAGTCATATGCTATAACTTGTATGACCCTATTATATGAGGTTTGGGGTGTTATGAAAAATGGTTTTTTGGAAGGGCAGAGATTGCATGGGTAGTCATTTGGGCTTGAATATGATATTTACGTTTTTTGTACTCCCACTTTAAATATAATCAGCAAATGAAAAGCAAAATTGTAATTTTTATAATCCATGCAGATAGCAGACGGAGAAGACATTAATTTTGGATAATGCATATCAACGTGATGTCATTTCATGCAGGACAAACATCCTCATATGATTGAAGCATTTCTTTTTAAAGTTCCCTAGGAGAGACTAGAGGGCTACTTGGCTGGAGATCCAAGATTTATTGAAAGTGCATAATCCCCTTGCTTTGCATGACCAACTGTGTTTGTGGTTGGCACTTCAAAACTACACTTGTTTAGCACTGAGCTGGTCAGACTTGATGGGGCTTTGCAAGAACATATGATAGGTATTACGCCAAATAAGTGGAGTGTTAGAGGATAGCAGATATCTCCCTAGTGAATCTGTCTCGAGTGCAAAGGGAGGTTTTTCAGTAGACCTGCTAGACTGCTAATCAGCTGTTTTTGGGACAAGCAAGCTGAGACAAAATAAAACCCTCAAACCAAGTTCATTTGGTGGATATTACCTATCCCATGTAGAATCTTTGTGTAATATAGTATCTCTGGCCTCTCCTTACAATTTTCTTTGTCTGCAAAGTATAGCAACTCCACATTCAAAAGTTGCCATATGGAGGACATCTTGTTAACTTCTTATTACAAGACTTTGGGTTTATCGATCCTGGAAGGATCTATCCAGATGAGGTCGCTGAATTTCTTAAACAGAAGCCAAGAGATTGTCAAAAGACTGCTCTGGATACCACCAACAGTTAATCCAAGCTGTGAGATGTAGAGGAAAGGAAATTATTGGACCAGTACTGGGGAATTAGAGCCGAAAGAGTTAGAAGTCCATTGGGGATGGCTGAAGTGAAAGGTAAGGTTAAGAGTCCCAATAATCTAGATTCAGAATGCAGGCAATGAGTCAAGCCCCATTATTTACCCAACTTCCTTTTTCTTACATGGCAATAGTTGTTTGTAACATTTCCAGCTGATGGGTTAGGCTCACAAAACATGCTAAACTATTATTTATCTTAAATATATTTTTGGGAATAATGCAGAATGGCTGGATTTACATGGGACACGAAGTCATTTATAAATTATTATGGCTGTGTCCACAGAAAGCACTGTCAAAGTGCAGGAATCATGTCAATCCATGACTGCCCCAGACCATTCCCTAGAAGAGATAAATGTAGGCTGAAGTATGGTGAAGCCCATGCTTTCATTTCTGCATGCCCAGATGGAAAAGACTTTCATCCTCCACCCAAATATGAAAATCTAGCAATGACACCACTTTTGCTGCAGTGATGGACAAGCCCCTTTCTGTACTGCTCTCTCTGCCTGATAATGGTTCCTCCAGACTGATTCAAGGCCATGATAGTTTTATTTGATTTAAATCTAACCTTTGGTTTATGAGAAACTCTCTCTTATTTTCCCACATAGTAATAATCCTGTGAGGTAGGCTTGAGATAGAGTAGCTAAGATTGGACTTCGGTCTGGATTTTCTGCTTCTAGTTCATCACCTTAACCACTGCAATCAGCCTGGCACTTCAAGTCATGATGTAGGGAATTTTTCCACATTTTTAAGAACAGATATCCTTGATCATCCAAGTAGAGCTTCTCTTTTAGTATGTTGATTAGCTGAAACCAGGTAAGGCCTGATCCAAAGATTAGCTCAAAGATACCCTAAGTCCTTGTAGCCCACTCAGTCTGGAGACTTGATCATATTCCAAGTTGCCAACCCATTCATTCCAGGATCTGTTTTGCCCCTTGCAAGTCTTGGAAATAGAGATTACTATGGATTTCATGATCTTAGTTAACCCAGCACATCATCGCTTGATTGGGCTATATTTTCTTTTATAAAAATCCTCTTGTTTGAATTTTCTGATCCACTAGAGGCCACTTCAGCTCTACTACTAATGCAATAAAGAAGTTCCATACTGGTCTGATTGGATTTTTACTGCTTGCGGAAGATTGTCTGTTGATTTGCCCATCAGCAAAACACTCTTTTCACAAGACAACTGCATAGTGCAACTATGGAACTGGAACAGCAGTAAATTTTGGATTCCTAAAGCAAGCAGTATTCACCTTCGATCTTGCTTCCTTGCACAGTCCCCGTGTGAAGTACTTGCAGAGATACATAAGAGTGAAATGTCAGAATAAAGCATATATGGATGGAGATAAATGAAAAATAACATTTATGTTGTGCCTTTTATATTGTATTTGTTCTTCAAATAGTACAAGGCAAGTTGCTACTCTCAGCTTAATAACATTACAACTGTGAAAGATCTGCAGAAACACAGTTGGAAAAGGAATAAATTCCATTGTCTCATTGACAAATCTTTTGAACTAAATGAGAATTTTACCTGGTGTGTTTCTTTTAAACTTTATTTTAACCATCTAATTATTTTGTTTTGTTTTGTTTTTGCCCAATCAGATATCAGAGAGAGGATATGAACTAGAATAATCGACTATATAAAGATAAACAGGAAGTCAAGGTATATGTTTAATAATAAAATAATAAATAAAATAAATTGGTAATAGTTTATAACTATGAGCAGTGTGGTATTTTTTAAGAAAAAAATTCAGATTAGACAAAAATCAGGGAATTAATATTGAGATTTTAAAATCTAAAAATTAGATCAATTGCTCTGGCCATAAAATCTGTAAGTCAAAGGCAAAAAGTATTTCCTTTACTGTCAAATTATACTCTGTCTCTATAAATTATACAGACCATCAACTTGCTATTTCATTTTTAAAAACCTGAATGTTCAGTACAAAGGTCCTAGTTTTGTCACATCTAACCTGGCAATTCATATTGCCTTTCAAGTGAATGGGAAGATGCAATAAAAGAGCTCAGTTGCCTGTTTCCACTCTAGCAATGCAGGTAGTTCTTGACTTATCACCTTTTGTTTAATAACTGTTTGAAGTGATTGTGATGCTGAAAAAATAACTTACAATTGGTCCTCATACTTAAGACTGTTGCAGTGTTTCTGGATTATATGATCACGATTTGGGCCCTTGGAATGCATTTATGACAGTTGCAGCATCCTGGGTCACATTAACATTAATGATTTCCTAGGGGGCTTCCAAAAAGCAAGGTCAATGGGGAAAGCCAGATTTGTTTAACAACCATGGTGATTCGCTTAATGACCATGGCAAAAAAGATTGTAAAATGAAGCACAACTCCCTTAATGACTACATGGTTTAACAATGAAAGTTCTAATCCCAATTCTGGTTGTAAATCAAGGACTACCTGTAAGAACTTATTTCCCTTTCCTGCCAACTATTTCCTTACTAACTATTTTTTATAGAATGTATCTTTGTAATATCATCTTGAACTCAAAGTCTCAGGTCAGCAAGAAATTAGTCTCTTCCTAACACCAGATATTTTCCCAGAGATGTTCCTGCTCTCATTTTTATGGAAAAGATGACAGATTTTTTTTAAAAAAACAGCTAAATGTCCTGGCCAACCAACATTTGAAGTTGGGTTGAAAAAGTTACCAGATTGTAACATTGGGTTGATCTACTGGATACACATTGAGTGGTCAAAATTCCTCAGCCTGCCTGGAGGTCACAGTGTTTACAGTGCTTCATTATTATTGTTTCTTCCAGAAAAGCAAATGGCCTCATGTAGGTGGGAGCCTTCCTGTTTATTGTAGGATCATATGATAACAAAGACAAGGGATGTGGTCTTGGTCCCTTGGCCCTTATATGTCAAGCTTGGCGTATTACACAGAGCTGCAGAGCAGAGCCAGATATTCCAAGAAAAAACCACATCAGAGTTATAAATAGATTCCAAATAACGGGGGGGGGGGGAGTTTGCCTATAAAGCACTGCAAAACTTTATTATATAGTACAGATACTCCTCAATTACAACAATTCGATTAGAGACCATTTGAAATTACAATAGCACCGAAAAAGGTGATTTATGGGGTTTTTTCCCCCACTTACATCTGTTGCAGCATCCCCATGGTCCATGATCAAAATCCAGACACCTGCTAACTGGCATGTATTTATGACAGTTGTCATGTCTCAGGGACATGTAATCACCTTTTGCCAAGAGTCTGGATTTTGCAATCTTTTGTGATCTTCTGACAAGCAAAGTGAAAGGAGAAGCCAGATTCACTCCACAACTTCATTATAACTTATCAACTGAAGTGATTCACTTAGGAACTGTGGCAAGAAAAGTTGTAAAATGGCCAAAACTCCTTAACACTTGTCTATCTTAGCAACAGAAGTTTTGGACTCAATTGTGATTGTAAGTCAAGAACTACTTGTAAAATCAATTTGAAAACAATCGTATTTATTTTACTGTATTTGGGATATAATTGTAGAATTGCACATTTCATGGTATAGAATACTGATGCTGCAACAATATTAGAGTAATGGTAGAACTTTAAAAACATCCATTCTATGTGCAATTATCTCAATGTTCCCTCTAAGACCAGCTCAATGTTTAAAGAGCTGGTCTTAGTAGGTTTGTTTGTTCTATAGACTTTTATTGCTTGACAAGTCAGTTCCAACAAATCCAGCAGAAAGTTTTGAATGTTTTTTGTGCGCACAGAGACATGAGTGTTTATGTGTGTGCTTGTGCATGCATGCACACATGTGCATTAAACTATATCACTGTAAATTTCCTCACTGTCTATTTCCTCAAACACATTTCTGTTATGGAAAGAGGTTATTTTAATTCCTTACCACCCACAGTGGATGATGTCAAGGATATCAGTCGGGTTCCTGGGGAAACAAGATATATTGAGGACGGATTGTGTAGGCTATTGCTAACTGCTTCTTTTTTTAACAACTGAATTATTTTTCACAGGTAGCAGCAAGTCCCACAGGGAAAGAGCAGAGAGAAAGTGAAGGATTTATGAGGCCTTGGAATTTTTTTGCAAAGTGTTGTGTGTGTGCGTGTATGTAGGATTCATTCATTCATTCACAATTTCTCACTTTTAAAATGCAACCAAAGTGCATCAAAGTATAAAATGAATGATTTTTCAGGAAAGCAAAATGTAGTCAGTTGCTAAGACATAAAACGTTGACTCAGTGGCCATGTGGGTGTGATCATGGTGAGCATGATATGGAACCACACTTCTGCAGACATGGTTTTATAAACTTATAAAAATAGGGAGGTGTACATTTCTGTGATTTGGTTTTTTTAATACTTACTTGATCAATTTGATCACCATATCAGAAAGAGAGACCAGATCAAGAAATAAACTTCATAGGAAGACTAGAACTATAAATTATTGACATAGGTTAGTAGCAAAATCCTGCAAGCCTGAAAGGTCAAGGATGTCAAGGAGGCCTTCTGGGACACTCCGGAGGCCCTGTTTTGGACCTAGAAGGCCTCCTTAGCCACTCCAGAGACCCCCTTGTGCGCCTGGAAGGCCTCCTGGGCCATTTCAGAGGCCCTTTTTGGGCCTGCCTCCTCAGCCACTCCGGAGACCCTGTTATGGGCCTGGAAAGCCTCCTGGATGACTCCGGAGGTAAAAAGCAGTTGTGGAGGGGAGGCACTCGCATCCCATTTTTGCTAGCAGAGGCATTGCTGGCTGGTCCTTTGCTATTTCCAGACTGGCCCCAGGGACAGAGCTGGTTGCAGCCTGTGGGCCTTGAGTTTGACACCCCTTGTTAAGTCCTCATGGTTACGACTGCAGGGTGTCAATCAAAGAAAAAAGCCATCCCATTGGGACTGATGCATCTGCCAGCTGGCGGGAAAATGGGATGTGAGTGCCTCCCCTCCACAACTGCTTTTTACCTCCGGAGTCATCCAGGAGGATTTCCAGGCCCATAACAGGGTCTCCGGAGTGGCTGAGGGGGCACCCGATTGGCTACCTCTCTGACTGTTTGAGTATAAAAAGCTGTCAGAGGAACTAAGAGCTGTTCTCAGCTGTTGTTTGTTGTGCTAATAAAGAAGTTAATGATTGAAACGTCTCAGTTCCTCCTCAGTCACTCAGAGCTGAGCAGAAAAATGATGGCATTTGTTGTTAAGACTATTCTCTAAAGTTTCTCTTCATTCAGATTAACTGGCTCTTTTGCTTTTATTTTTCATATCTTTTACTCTCCTGCTGTAGAACTGGGCTTTTTTTTTTTTTTTTTTTTACTGGAAACTGGTATTTTTATCATCTCCACCATGGGAAAAAGGAAGAAGAGGAAATATTAACGTTCTGCTCCTCAGACTTCATTCAAGTCTATTAAACAGCCCAAAGTTAAACCAAAATTAAATGTAGTCCATTTTATCATGTTGTGCAAACATGTCTCTTATATATTTACATGAGTCATTATTTTATATTGTGTCCTATTTCTGTTTTTCAATTTTACTTGTGTTATTAGTTGTCCAGAGTCTATTATAAAATAGAGATTTTGTTAAAAAAAAAAAAATTAGCATAAGTAATGACAAACCTCAGGACAACCAATCAACTTTATGGTTCAGTGGAACTTTGAATCTAGGCTCAACCAATCCTTGTCTACAGGACTACCATAGTCCTATCTGTTTCTTGTACTGAATGGACTACCAATATGCCAAAGTGCACAACATTCCTGTTTTGAATGGGAATTGGTGAGGAAGCTACCTTAGTACCATGGAGAGCTACTGCATCTGGACCAGGCCAACATATCTATCTGCCTTGGAATCATCTATAGCGGAGCTGTCAAACTCGTGGTCCATGGGCTGGATGCGTCACATGCTGGCCACACCTATTTTAAAGAAGGGGAGAAAAGTCTCAATACATCACATGATGCCACCATGACAACACAAGTTTGACACCCCTAATCTATAGTCTTTTCTTCATTTGGAGCTTCCTGGTCTTTTGTTCACTGTCTATTCTATTGACGCCCATCAACCAGTTTCTCCAAGCATGCTACAATATTAAGAGAGGACAGATGGAGAAATATTCTCCATTATTCTTGTTGTTTCTCCTTGTCTCTGGGCTGTAGGGACTCTACTATGGCTACTGTTTCCAGAATGATATTGGTATTAGTCTTTTACAGCACATCCAAACTATGGTACATAAGGATGGCTAGATATATTTTCTTTGGGATTTCATAGATTGTAGTCCAACTGATCAAATGCACAGAATATTCTCCTGGCAGTTAAATATTTATATTTTGTATGCAAAGGTATTTTGAAATGAATGAGGAAGGCAAAGAGAAAGGCAAAGAGAAAATGATGAAGCGCAAGCTAATAAGCAAAATTATTTTAGCCAAAAAAAAAAAAAAACAGTAACAGGTGTTGACAGAGATCTTTTTGTGCCTTGGTTAGCAAATCTTAGATGCTTAATATATGAAAAATCATGTTAAATTTTCTAATATGTTACATTTGGCTGTTTCAAGATGAAGCTTATCTTTACCATTCAAGCTGTTTCATACATACAATTCCCTCCCGCGAATTGGCCAAGTGTTCCATCTCTCAGGCTGGAGGGTCAAACTGTACGCCCCTCAGACAGGGTTCGCAACTTGGGAGTCCTCCTGGACCCACAGCTGACCTTTGAACACCATTTGTCAGCTGTGACCAGGGGGGCATTTGCCAAGGTTCGCCTGGTGCACCAGTTGCGTCCCTACCTGAACCGGGAGGCCCTCACAACAGTCACTCGTGCCCTTGTGACCTCTAGGCTGGAATACTGCAATGTGCTCTACATGGGGCTGCCCTTGAAGAGCATTTGGCGACTTCAGCTAGTCCAGAATGCGGCTGCGCGAGCGATCGTGGGTGCACCTCGCTTCACCCACGTAACACCTATCCTCCGCGAGCTACACTGGCTGCCTGTTGATCTCCAGGTGCGCTTCAAGGTGCTACTTATCACCTATAAAGCCCTTCATGGTAGTGGACCTGGGTACTTGAGAGACCGCCTACTGCCAATTACCTCCACTAGACCGATACGATCGCATCAATTAGGCCTCCTCCGAATACCATCTTCCAGCCAGTGCAGACTGGCAACTACCCAGAGGAGAGCCTTCTCGGTGGCTGCTCCGACCCTCTGGAACGAACTCCCCGTGGAGATTCGGACCCTCACCACCCTCCAGTCCTTCCGCGCTGCTTTAAAGATCTGGCTATCCCGGCTGGCCTGGGGTTAAGATTCCAACCCCACCCGAATTGTGTGACTGTTGTGTTTTCTTTTAATATGTTGTACTGTCTTCATGTTGGAAAATTGTTTGTCCTTCCCCCCCCCCTTTTTTTGAACTGTGAACCGCCCTGAGTCCCCCCAGGGAAAAGGGCAGCATACAAATAAAGGGAAATACAAATATGAAATACAAATACATCTGGTGAGCTACAAAATGTTATTGTATTAGCTTTAAGGATTTAGAAGAGCATTTGTTGTATTGTAGGAAATGACACAGGTCAGCACAATTGTTTAACAACATTTATTAGATCATGTTCTCGTGATTGAAAAATACGAAATAATATTATGGAAAATATATTTAATTTAGAAGGATGCACTGAATGTGGTGCTTCCAAAGCTACTGTAGAATTTATGCCTATACATTTATCTTCTGATCACCACGAATGATATATTTATTAAAAGATGATACCTCTGGGCATGCTGAAGTATGGAGAAAATGGTGATGGCTGCAAGCAAGTAATTTGACTTTTTGTAATTTGTTTAATGATAGACGAACAGGTATCTTATCTGTTCTGGGTCTTCAATATCACTTCCTATATAACTGCAAATCCCTGCCAGGCTCCCTTTTCCATCTGATCTTTTTTAGATTGTTACGTTGCATATTGTAATTGAAAAGAGAGAAACTGGCCTGCTCCAAAGCAAAGTACTAGTCTCTCTCTTTTTATTTCCAATAGTACATCTGAACCTCCAATGAATCCTATCATAATTTACATAATTAAAATTATGGATAGCTTCAGTCCACAGCTTCCTTTGGAAATGTGTGTGCACAGTGAATGGAAAAAGGAAAAACTAAGCAAAAGTGCTGGAGTGCATCTTGCAGGGTTAGAGTTGCTTACTGGCAATGAAGAGAACAAGGCCCTTACCTGTTTTCCTTTCCTATTTTTCCTAAAATGTAATAAAAATATGTCCCTCTCTATATGTCTTCGATTCTTCATTGTCTCCACTGTACATGTATAGGGTGTACTGTACATGTATAATAATAATAAAGTTTAAACATCTGGCTGGTTTTGTAACCAATAATAATAATTAAATGCGGAAGTTTCAAAGTTATTCATTACACTTTACACTTCATCCTATAAGTGGCCTCATTGACAACAACTTTGAGCAAGACAAAAATGTAGATATGAATTGGCGAAAAAGAGCTTTTACTGTATTTGGAAAAAAATGAAGGCTGAGCTGGAATCCTTGCTATAAAGTACATACGAAGTCAGTAAAGATATTGAACGCCGATTTGTCATTGACAAGTGTGCATAGCCATAAAGACAGGCAAAATTGTTAAAGACGATGGCATTCAGCTTGATAATAAAGAACTAGTAAAGATAGTAGCACTAGAAGAAGACTACAACTATTTGGAAAGTTTGGAAGCCTCCAATTTGTTATACAATCAAATAAAAGAAAATGCTTCTGTCATATTAAATATTTGAAAATTTTGAAGTTAAATGGCGGAAACTGTGAGGCATAAAATACAGGAATCTCCCCAATCTGACAGCTCACTTCTGGGAACTGTTGGATAAGGTTCCAAGGAACCTGGCGGGGGGGGGGGGAGAATAGACTTTAGTATTTTTGTCGTTATTCAGAGACTCCAGGCTGATTCTGTGCTTGATTTCTCCTCCCTGCCAGTCTGGGTGGCTTTCCAAAGAAAAATCATCAAAACCAGGCAGTGAGCCTGAGCCACACCTCAGTTTAAATCTTAGGAGGGGCCTATTGCAGGGGTGGGTTCCTGCCAGTTCTAACCTCTTCTATAGAAGATCTTCCACAATTCTACACTGCCATTTAGAACCGGTTCCAGCTCCCCCTCCCTGCCCGTACACAGATCATCAAGATGAAGAGTGAGAGGAGGAATTTGGGGAGTCCACAAGTCTTAAAGCTATCAAGTTTGAACACCCCTGGGGATTTTTTTTCTAAAGGGTTAGGGGTGCAAGGGTCTTGTAACTTGACAGATTTAAGACTTGCACACTTCAGTGCCAGACTTCCTGAGCCAACATTTTGGTTGCTAAGCAAGAGCGTTGTTAAGTGAGTTTCACCACTTTTTACAAGTTGGTCATGCCCAGCCAGTCACATGGCTGGCAAGCCACTCCCACTTGGTCACATGGATGGAAGCCACTCCCACCCGATCACATGGCTGGAAAGCCACTCCCACAAAGCAGGCCACAGCTACAGAAGAGGTTCTAAATTTTTTTGAAACCCACCAGTTGCCTATTGGCATTACCTTCTAATGCAGTAGAAGGACACAAACCAAACAGAAGAGTTTGATAAATGGCTGGACTAAGACAGACCATAAAAAGACAGGCACAATCTGATCTTTGGCAGTCAATGGATGAAAAAATAGCCAGCAGAATGAATCCATTAAAGTTTTTATAGTCTGTTCCTCCAGTTCTGGTCTTTTTCTCATATGTCTAGATATCAGATTGCCTTAGTTTGGGGCCATTTGGTTTGGTCATAACCCATGTCTTGCAGGAGAATCAGATCTTTAAAAAAAGTTTTAAAAAAAATATATCTACCAAACCATATCTGGCCCAGAACTCTTCCCCATCTCCATTTCTGATTCAGAATATCTTCTGGCCAATTTAAATTAATACTGGATGAAATGTTGCTTTTGACAAAGCATAAATATGATAATTGGAGTTACTTTGCATAGGAACAAATTAGGCAGATAATCAAAATACTTGTAACTAATTTAGCTCTGTTTTTGCAGTAGTCATGTTCCATAATTAAACTAGAACACTGTTAGCCAGCATCACTTTTAATCAGGCAACTGTGTGCTTATAACGTTATCTTGATAGTAATCTCATGCTTGGTCTCATGTGATTTCATGTCATCTTCTCATTAATGTTTTGCATCTTGTATTTTACTCCCATCTAAAATTTATTACTGTTGGCTGTTATTCCATACTGTTGACTAATATAAGGAAAAGAAGTCCAAAATGTTTCCTTCATTTTTTAAAATATTCTTTTCATTGCTGATTTTTGAATGGAAAGCGATAATTCTGGAAAGATTTAACTCCATACTTTAATCCTAAAACTAACATTTGATCGTCTTCCTTTCAATATTTGGAATCAAAATACTTCTCCATATTTAATAGTGCTTATAAAAGTCTTATAACAATCCACATATAATATTCCTTGGCAATTCATCCATATGTTTTGCATACATCCCCCACATATAAAGAGAGAGCAATGTCATCTACCTCTCTGTTATTGTTCATCTTTCCTCTGATCTGATGTATTGGTTTCTGCTCTAATGCTCCAATACTTATCAAAATACAAAAATGCTTTATCAAGTACAGCTTGACCCCTCGAAGACATTCACATAGCTTGCTTCAGAACAGTATGGAAGTGGATGGAAATGCATTCTGTTTTTACATTGTTTTGTCTAAACTGTTGTTATTCTACTATAACACCTAGAATCCTTGAAACTGAGGCCACTTATAAATCTAAATCAGTATATAATTTTAGCCTTTGGAGATGTTTTTAAATTTCCCAATCTACTTTATATTTCTTGGGTTTTTCTGGTGGTCCCCTTTGAAGTGTTTTTCAGATCCATCCCTGTTTACCTTTAATTGCCTAAACGGAAAACCAAACTATATGATGCAGCCACCTTGCCGAAAGAAAGCATGCAAAGGCTTGGTTCATATCTGTCTGATAAACAGTTCAGCTGCCTGGAATTTTATGATGAAAGAAAGAGCTTTATCACAACCATAAATATAAATAATGTGAATAAAATGTAAATTCAAGGTATAAATAGAATGTTAAAAGTTATGTTCATCGAAGTATTTCATGCATATTTAGGAGAGGTTGGTAAAGTATCTCCCTCTCTCTCTCTCTTTTTATAAAAAGCATTAACTGGAGCCCCACAAGATAGAATTGTTAATTACAACACAGGGGCAAACAGGATTTATAAATGGGAAGGGAATTTGAACCTTTTTGATATTATTTCCTGCCAAGTACTCCTACCTAAGGTAATATTTGCAGCACTTCAGCAATCAGTGTCTTTCATCTTTTGTTTTATTCTGATTAAATCAAAAAACCTTCCCACTGGCAAATATCTAAAAATAAAGAGGCCCTTGCTTTAACCTGCCTACATTTGCTAAGGATTTTATATCTGGGAGTAGATGGAATAGCTCCCTGCCATGCCAGTAAACTTCACCCCAGCCCCACCCTAAAATTGATTATGCATCTTATTTCTTTTTTTAATTTTTTGTGAACAAATTTTGTCCTGCCTACGTTATCAGAATCACTATGGCTCCTTTGTTTGTTTTTGTCCTGCTGTTGCTGTTCCTTGTTCTTCTTTTCTGATATAGAATATAAGACTTCAGGAGAGATTCTTGACCATTTATGCACTGCCTGGAATACTGATGAGATTCTATACAAGTCCTCGGTGTCGAAGGTCAGTGGATCAGAACAACTTGCACCCATCATGTGCACTCTGTGCAACCTTTGATTGGCATGCCTAGCCTGCCATATTGTTAACTCTGCAGGTATGTCGAAAGACAGAGTAATAAAAGAGCTGAAAGATAAAAGGATACAGTTGTTGAAAAGTCAAAACTCCTCCCATGTTCTTCTTCTCTCTTTCTTCCACATCCAAGTTTTGCTGGGCACATCCCATGCCTAACCGCAGACAGCTTGAAAACTTTGACAGAAAGCTTTCTATGCATACTCAGGCATGTTGGGACAAAGCCTGCCCAATCTGAGTGTCTCCTTGTCACCTATCAATCCCAAAGCTGCCTGCAGCAAGCTCAAAGTGGGGAAAGGGGGAGTCTCGGGTTACTCCAGAGGAGCACTTTTAGGCTCAGCTTGGCGACGGATTGAGCACACAGGAAGGATGCATTCCACTTTGAGCTTCAAAAAGGAAGGGAAAGAAAGAGTTTGTGCAAGGCCTTTGATCTTGCTTCTTCTCTGGTAGCTCTTTGAGAAACCATATACTAGAGATGGAAGAGGAAGAGAAGAGCTAGGTGGACCCCTTAAGCCATTTTTTTTAAGCCAGTCTCCAAACTAAATCAAAATGTGTGAGGTGGAAAGTCTGGCACTTGGGATGAAAGAAGGAGCCACAATTCTGGCAAGAAGGGAAAGAAAAAGGGTGAGGCAATCCTGATATTGGCTCCTCACAAAGACAGGGTTGGCTCCAGAAAGGTGGATCCCGCTCAAAATGCAAACAGCTTTAGGTCACTAGTATGCTTGCCAGGCAATACAGTATGTGAGAGGAGGGATGTTGGTAAAATCATCTGATGTCTCCTAGGAGCCCATAAATGTTCTTCTTAAATTAAGGATTCTCAAATAGGCCTTTCACAGCCGTTTCCAAAGGAATGTAGGATCTAGTCTGTATTTTCTCTTCCCAGTTAAGGGGACTGGACACAAAATACTATTTTCACCCCTACCACTATCCATATCCAACCAGCTGGATGATCCAACTCCATGCACAGCTTCAGTTTTATCAAGGAGGGACCAGCCCTTAAATAGCAGATACCCCAATGCCACATTCACAAGCAGGCCAGTGAAAACAATAAAAGTAAATTATAGAATGAGTGTTAAATATTTATGTTTTAAATCTTTACATTGAAATTTTCTGCCAGTAGATGCCCAGAAAAAATATTAACAGTCTCATCTTAAACCAATTTTTAAACTAATACAATTAATTTTCTAAACCAATTGTCTAAACAAAGGGAACAACCCACTAACTGCCAATGTCTTCCAGAGCTGCCCAAAAGTAATGGAGCTGAAATTCCTATCTTGAGGATTAAGAAGTAAATCATCTGTTCCGCCCTTCAAATGAACGAAAACCATGCTATAATGGCAAGTATGTATGTTCTTTGCACCCCTTTGATGTGTGTTTGTGTATGTGCAGAAACATGCACATATATGTACATATAAACATGCACACAAGTATTTATAACAAGAATTTAAATTATTTGGAAAATTTTATTTATTTAACTTCCAACATTCCTGTTAATTGCTGTGGGTGGTTTTAAAAAGTGCACAAAAACAAAAATAACCTCCTCTTAAACATTACAATACCAATGGCTATTTTATAATATAGGCTTTGTCATAGAAAAGGCTGAATTAGTTGATCCATGATGGTATCTCCAAAAGATGTCCAACTGCTGGCCTTGGAGTTGGAATGGGCTTATAGGAGGTGGTCCTATAGGCAGATTGAGTAGCATTGTGAGCATCAGAGCCGAGGTGGCGCAGTGGGTAGAGTGCAGTACTGCAGGCCACTTCAGCTGACTGCTAGTTCAGCAGTTTGGCTGTTCAAATCTCACCGGCTCAAGGTTGACTCAGCCTTCCATCCTTCCAAGGTGGGTGAAATGTGGACCTGGATTGTTGGGGGCAATATGTAAACCGCTTAGAGAGGGCTGAAAGCCCTATGAAGCGGTATATAAGTCTAACTGCTATTGCTATTGCTATCATGAATTATGATCAAAACATAATTAGAGCAATACTTCCTAATTCCATTTTATCATATTATATCATCTCAAATATCATATCTCAAAAATATTCATTCAGTGGGGGTCATTTTGCTATTGAACAATCAAAAGTCAGCCTTTTTCTTTCTCTAGTGACATCTATTAATTTAACTTCTGCCCATCCTTATTCTATCTAGGTCTTTTTGAATTAGTTTTGACAATGCCAATCAAATATTGTGAGAAGACCTAGATTGAATAATCAAATTTCACGAGGATTAGCAGAAGCTGACATTTTGGGAATGCAAATCCAATTGCCTATAATAATATTATTCCTTTTCCAATTTTCATTTTTAAAACACTTACCTAACCTGTTGCTGCACCAATAAAATAAGGTATATCTAAAATAAGGTATTAGTCTCCAACTCATCTTATTTTCCCCCAAAAAATCTGTATTGTTCTCCAGTTTGTTCTAGTAGTTAAGACACTATACTAGGAACCAGGAGATTGAATTCTAATCCCACTTTAGGCATAAAAGCAGGCTGAGTGACACTTGGCGAATCTCTCTTTTTCAGCTGAAGTTACTGCACAAGGTTGTTACTTTGGAGAAAAGAAAATATTAGGTATATTTGCCACATTGAGTTATTTATAAAAAATAATAAAGGCAGAACAAAAATAAATAAAACAATAGGATGTCCTGTATTATATCTTCAGGAATGAGACAGAGGCTCGTGTCCGGTAACTCTGTAACCAATTTATTTTAACACAACTTGTAACAGTAACAGGTAACAACCAGGCAGGGTGCTGGTTTAACAATGTAGCAACAGAAGGATGATCTGTGTAGAGAGAGAGAGGCAGAGAAGCAGCTCCAGCTGGACTGGAGTGTTCGTCTGCTCTGGTGCTGAACAACTGACAGTTTGAACGAGTCTGCCTTTTATAGTTCCTCAGACTCGCCCGGCAACTGACAGGCGCGTCTGATTGGCTAAGACGCGCCTGGCTGCTGCCGAGCTGTCATTCGTAACAGCGAGGACTAACTTTTACTATACAACACTTCTTCCCCCCCAGCTGTGCGCATGCGTGATGTTTGCGCACGCGTAGTCCTGTAAGTATACAGGAGAACGGCGGACACGCCCCGAACGCCGCAATTGCATTGCAGGCGGATCATCGCATTGATGTCCCTGTCTGAGCTCCTCCCCTCGGGGAGTGAAGCTCCAGGTGACGTCTGATGGCAGAGGAACCCTGAATGGATGACTCCCACTGAATGGTAAGCTGGGCGAAGGGGGCGTGGCCGAGGATGTTGACGGCTTATGACTAGGCCGGTAGGCGGCCTCTGGAAGGGGAAGGCTAGGTCTATGTTGGCCTAAACGTAATGGGTTGGGGTTTTCAACTCCGGATTGAGAAGCACTGCTGGGCTGTGATACTGAGCTAGGCTGGCCTGGATTGGAGAAGGCTGGAGAGTTGTGGTTATTTAACTGCGGTTGCGGGTTCAGGTCTGGCTGAGAAACGGTTAAGCCAGGACCTTGCGTGTCGGCTTGAGAATCATTTTCTGATGACCGTCGTTGTCTCAATTGATCCAGGTGTCTTCTCCAGGTTGATCCATCTGAAACTCGAATCCTGTAGGAAACGGGCCCTGTTATTTCGGTTATAATTGCAGGCACCCATCTCGTCTCTCCTCCATAGTTTCTAGCCCAAACCAGGTCCCCAGGCTTAAAAGTGCAGGAGGGGGTTGGAGGCCCCAGGTTGCCAGACTGAATTCCTGAATAGACAGGATGCAATCTATCCAGGGTGGTCCGCAGGCGCCTGCCCATCAACATCTCCGCGGGGCTTTTCTGTGTCAGGGGGCAAGGTGTGGAGTGCTGTGCCAATAAGTAAGCATCCACCCTTGCCTGCCAGTCTCCACGGTTTAGACGGCCCAAAGCGTCCTTGGCAGATCTAACCGCCCTTTCCGCTCGGCCATTGCTGGCCGGGTGGTAAGGGGCAACCAGCGCGTGGCGGACCCCTTGCTCGGCCAGGTATGTTTGGAACGTTGTAGACGTGAATTGCGGGCCGTTGTCGGACACTACTGTGTCCGGCAACCCGTGGGTTGCGAACAATCGTCGCAAGGCTCGCACAGTACTGTCAGATGTGGTGGAGTGCATGAGCAATACTTCCACCCATCGAGAGTACGCGTCCACAACTATAAGGAAAGTCTGGCCGTGAAAGGGCCCAGCGAAATATATATGTATTCTAGACCAGGGACCCCGAGGCATCTCCCATTCCCGGGAGGGAGAGGAAGGAGGAGATTGTCGGGACTGCTGGCAGGTTTCGCATTTGGCGACCCAGGCTTCGATCTCTGCATCTAACCCTGGCCACCAAACGAAACTGCGAGCAAGGGCCTTCATTCTGCTTACTCCGGGGTGACTTTCATGGAGACGTTGCAGAATCTGTTGTCGGAGGACCGTTGGGATGACCACACGGTCGCCCCACAGTAGGCAGCCTGAATGTATAGAAAGCTCCCACTGTCTGTTCTTGAAGTGCTTGAACTGAGGTGGTAACTCACCCGCAGGCCAGCCTCTCAGGACCCAGTTCAATAGCTGTGACAGTGTGGGGTCAGACCGAGAGTAGGTGGCCACATCGGTAGAAGTCAATGGCAATTCTAACTGAGCAATTGCCAGAACAGAACGGCAAGGAACCGCTTGATCTTCCGTGTCCGGAAGAGGGCAGCGACTAAGGGCATCTGCATGCCCTATTTGCTTGCCCGGACGGTAGCACAGGGCGTAAGAATACGCCGCTAAGAACTCCGTCCAGCGGGTCATCCTTGGGGACAGGATAGGAGGGGTCGGTCTATCACCAGCCAGTAGCCCAAGGAGTGGCTTATGGTCTGTGAATAGGGTGAAGTGCCGCCCGTATAGGTAGTCGTGAAACTTTTTGATTCCAGACACTGCAGCCAGAGCCTCCTTGTCAATCTGGCTGTAGTTCCTCTCAGCCGAGGACAGTGTTCTGGAATAAAAAGCTATGGGGGCTTCTGAGCCGTTGGGCAGGACGTGACTCAGAACAGCCCCCAAACCGACGGGGGAGGCATCACATGCTAGAGTCAGGGGCATCTTGTCGCTATATTGCACTAAGACTGCCTCTGACGTCAGCAGGGATTTGACAGCCGCGAATGCATGCGCTTCGCGGCTGCCCCATTGCCAAGGCGCGGATCGGTCGAGCAACCGATGTAGCGGCTCGGCTAGTGATGCCTTGTGAGGGATGAAAGGCGCATAGAAATTTAGAAGCCCCAGGAACGATTGGAGCTGCGCCTTTGTAGTAGGAGTGGGAGCGTTCCTGATAGCTGCCAATTTAGAAGGGGTAGGATGAATTCCCTGGGCATCAATTGTGAAGCCCAGGAAATCCACTTGGGGCACAGCAAAGAAACATTTGCTGCGTTTAAATTTAAGACCCGCGCCCCTGAAACGGTCGAGGACTTTCCTCAGTACTTTGATGAGGTCTGAGCGGCTGTCAGCAGCGATCAGGACGTCATCAAAGTAAGGTACCACTCCAGGGAGCCCATGGAGCAGACGTTCCATGAGGCTCTGGAAAATCCCCGGGGCAACGGAAACGCCGAATTGAAGGCGGCGACAACGGAAAGCCCCCCGGTGGGTGACGATGGTTTGGGCAGCCGCCGCATCGTCATCCACAGGGAGTTGCTGGTAGGCCTGCGCCATATCCAGTTTAGCGAAAATACGGCCCTGCCCCAAGGAATGGAGCAGGTGCTGTACAACAGGGACTGGATAGGGGTTTGCCTGAAGGCCAAGATTGATGGTCGACTTATAGTCAGCGCAGATCCTAATGGAGCCGTCGGCCTTCACCGCAATCACAATGGGGGTCTCCCAAGGTGAGTGGTCGACGGGCTCCAGTATGCCCTGCGCCACGAGCTTATCGAGCTCAGCTTCAACCTTTGGCCTTAATGCAAAGGGCACCCTGCGGGCCTTCAGTCTGATTGGTGCAACCTGGGGGTCCAAGCTAAGGGATATGGGGCTGCCTTTGTAATGGCCTAGCTGGCCATCAAAGATATCAGCATAGTCTGACAAGACTGCTGCTATGTCTGGGGGCGTGTCCGCAGTAGAATGAATCCCCTGAAGGGAGATACCCAAGGGAGAAAACCATTCTAACCCCAGAATTGCTGGTAAAGGTTTCTGAACAATTAAAGCAGGTAAAACAGCGCAAAACTTGCCATAAGAAACCCTCAAGGCATATGAACCTAGGATAGAGATATGGGAGCCTTGATAGTCTGTTAAAATTGCGTTAAGGGGTGACAAGTGACAACGTTTCACATGGGGGCACAACATAGAAAAAGTGTCCCAAGAAAGAAGGGATTTTGATGAGCCGGAGTCCACTTCCATCTGACACGGCTTCCCTCAATCAGTATTTTAATATTGATTTTGTCCGTACCCTGTGAGGATGAGTTGATGGAGGTGTCATGCAGGGACGAAGAAGCTTGATTGATGTTAAAGCATTCGTCTTGACGCTGAGCAGGTTTCCGCTGCTGCGAGCTCTTCGGCGGGGGTGGAGGAGGACCATATGGAGGAGGTGGCTCGATTGCTGCAGAAGGAGTAGGAAGTGAAGCCTTGCAGACATGGGCTAAATGTCCTTTCTTTCCGCAGCGGCGGCAAACCGCTGCCTTGAAGGGGCAATTAGCCCGGGCGTGCGCTCCGCCACAGCCAATGCAAGCAGAGGAGTTTGAAGGGAAACGGCTGATGGCTTGACTCTGTCGAGGCTGCTGACGGCGGGGTTGTGCTCCAAGTCTATCTACCTGAAGTTGTTGTAGATAGTCAGGCAGGGGGGCTAGCTCATCAATTAGATTTGTAATGTACGTTGGCTGCTGGAGCGGAGGAGGAGTTGGAACGGTTGAGGCTTGAGTGGCAGGTAACCCTCCAGCAACCGTCATCTGCGCGAGGTAGCGTTCTATTTCGTTGGAGGATGAATCTGCCAACTCCGCAGCGCGAGCCTCGTCTATGGCATAAGCTAATGTGACCTTAGGCTTGCCCAAAAGTCTACGCCTGAGAAAAATATCCTTTAGGCCACAGACGAATTGCTCTGCGAGATTTGCCTCAAGATCTGGGAACTCACACTGCGCTGCAGCAACTCTCAAGGCTTGCAAAAATTGATTTACCGTTTCTGCAGGCTTTTGGACTCGCCTGCGGTAAGCGAAGCGTCTGGCTATTTGAGATGGAGTAGGTGCGTAGTATGCCTGCAATCCGTCTGTTAGTTCTTGCCAGGTGAGGTCGTACACCGCTCTAGGGGCGGCAAAGGACCTTGCGGTGGCAAACATTTCTGGGCCACAAGCCGTAAGGAAGAACCCACATTTCCTCGCTTGAGACTGACCTTGACGGTTGTTAGCGATTAAAAAGCATTCAAACCGTTCAAGAAATGCCTCCCAGGTTTCACCTCCAACCCCAAAAGGGGCAAACATTGGCATTCCGGCCATAGCAGTTGGTTGGAGAAGTGGCAGTTGGTTCCTTTTTCTTCTGGTTACAGGTCCCCAGTCCTCGTCGCCAGTATTATATCTTCAGGAATGAGACAGAGGCTCGTGTCCGGTAACTCTGTAACCAATTTATTTTAACACAACTTGTAACAGTAACAGGTAACAACCAGGCAGGGTGCTGGTTTAACAATGTAGCAACAGAAGGATGATCTGTGTAGAGAGAGAGGCAGAGAAGCAGCTCCAGCTGGACTGGAGTGTTCGTCTGCTCTGGTGCTGAACAACTGACAGTTTGAACGAGTCTGCCTTTTATAGTTCCTCAGACTCGCCCGGCAACTGACAGGCGCGTCTGATTGGCTAAGACGCGCCTGGCTGCTGCCGAGCTGTCATTCGTAACAGCGAGGACTAACTTTTACTATACAACATCCTACAGTTTTCATCTTGAAAACTAAGAGACTTAAGTCCCACTGCATTAGTGATAATATGGATAGGTGCCCACCATTTCAACCTGTATCCGATGATAATCTGTAGCTTTTTCAAAGATATCCAATGATCTTGGTGATCCTATCTATTAATGTCATCCACTGTGTTCCACTTTTTCTACTTCCTTCAGTTTTGCAAAGTGTAGTAGTCTCTCCCCCCCACCCCTTTGCTTGGATTATATACCAAAAGGATGTGAATATCTCTTTTCTGACCAGTGCTTTAAGGGAATAAACAGCCAGATCTGGGAGATTATCTGGATCTACCATATAATGTTTCTATGGTAGAAGTTGATGGCATGCCCTCTCCTGAAAAAGCTCTTGTTAGATTCTGGTATGAATGTTTATTTTCACCCAGCTTTCAACATTTCCCTATTAGAGGCGGTCATTGAGAATGTAATGTTGATTTTTATTTATATGCCGCCCTTTTCCCCCGAAGGGGACTCAGGGCGGCTCACAACTCAACCAGGGAAGGGGGATACAAACAAAAAAATTTAAAACAACACAAAAAACAATGCATAATTAAAACACAACAGTCATACCAATTCGAGACGGGGGCAACAGCTCTTTAGCCCCAGGCCTGTCGGAACAGCCAGGTTTTAAGGGCTTTGCGGAAGGCCTGGAGGGTGGTGAGGGTTCAAATCTCCACGGGGAGTTCGTTCCAGAGGGTCGGAGCAGCCACAGAGAAGGCTCTCCTCCGGGTAGTCGCCAGTCGACACTGGCCGGCGGATGGAATACGGAGGAGGCCTAATCTGTGGGATCTAATCGGTCTAGTGGAGGTAATTGGCAGCAGGCGGTCTCTCAATGTCAAATAAATTGCAGAGGATCCTGAAGAAAATGGATTATCTGGAATCTTTTCAGTCAGGAATCATGGTCAGTCATATTCTGATAAATTATCCCTACCTGAACTTAGATGGTGGGAGTATACTGTCTGAATCCCAACAGACTTCTTGGTGGTATTCAGCACTAGATTGTACTGGCTCCACTTCTGCATCCATTAATAAGGGATGAGTAGGAAAGTTCAATTCAGCTTTTGGCCAAGAAGTTGTTATTGGATGATGTTAGACCAGTCGCCTACTCTCAGTTAAGCTATGTCATAAGGTTTCCATGAAGATAAAAAAAGATATGTGTGCAAAATGATACAATGTTTATTTTATTTTATTAAATTTATACTGCATGTTTCATTCAGGAACTCAAGATGGTGCGCACAGATCCTTCTCTTATTTTACCAATCAAAAAGCCTTCAAAGTAGATTGAGATGAGTCAAAATGACTGATCTAGAGTTTCTCACTGAACTTCTAAGTCCTCAATGGACTAGTATCTGGATTTTCCAATTCTTGTCCAATATCTTTTCCATTATGTGTCCTTGGAAAAGTGCTGGAGAGATCCAGTCTCAAATTTTCATTTGGAATTTCCTGGGAGATTTGAAGAATCATCATTATCCCAACTCAACTTATTTCCCAGGATTGTTGGTATAAGGCTAAAATATGGGGATACAGTTTGCTGGAAATTCTGGGAATTGAAGTTTCTAAGGTTGAAATACACTAATTTAAACAATAGGACAACTTGAAACAATGCATGCTGCCTGCTTACTCTAATAAAAGCAGAATCAGGCATTGGTTGTTGTGGCAATAGATGAGGAAGACACTATCCACCTCTTCCTCCCACACCTTTTCTTAACTTTCTTTCCTGCTACCCCTGCCAGCAATTTCTTTATCGGTTGTTCATCATCATAGGTCCATAATTCTTTCTGACAGGTCTTGGAAGGGAAGACATGGAAAAATTCCCTTTAGCCAGACATCTTTAGGAATCATATATCACTATGCCAATGCCCTGCCCCTTTCTTCAAGTGGGTGCAGGGCCTATGGAAGCACATTTTTACACAATAGGACTGTTTTCTTCCTAGCAGAAATATTTATATATGGCTATATCTATTCTACAGATATACCTTTTTCTTTGAATGATTCTTACCAATATAATCCCTGACTACTTGCAAGTGTTTTCTGTATGTTTATTGTTTCCAGGTTATATGAATTTCCAACTTTTCTTTGTTTGGTTGTTATAGATTTACCCAAGCAGGAAGTCAATGCTTTCAATTTCTAGGCTTAAATCTGTTTCAGAAGAGATGCTGTCAATGCTAAAATTAAGATTGTAATTCTGCAGGCTTTAAATGGAATTTAAATTTTACTAATTGCAGGTATTTTCCAATCATTCATCTGTTTATTTTTGGAAGGACATTTACAATTAAAAATGTTAAATTCTGTGTTCTATTTCAATTGGTAATATAATGGTTATTACAAGCTATCTTGGAATCACTGTGTTCTGAAAGATGATTTAAAATCTATGTTTTAAATTTAATAGAAATTTATAGAACTTTCTAGTGAATTAAGGGGGTGAGGAACATCTCTCTCTCTCTCTCTCTCTCTCTCTCTCTCTCTCTCTCTCTCTCTCTCTCTCTCTCTCTCTCATTCTCTGTGTTGGTTTGTACACACACACACACACACACACACACACACACACACACCATTACCTCCAGAATTTTGGGATCCCATAATCCTGAAACTGGTGGAAAAGGATGAACATTATAATTTTTTTTAATTTAATTCTTTTTATTAACAAACATGTAAAATACACACACACACTAAACTTAGATGTACACCACATTTACACAATACAATACGAACAGGAGCTTCCTGTTCTTTCTAAAAGCAATTATCAATCAATACTGCTCGCCTTATAGTATTTTTCCTTCTATTATATTTCATTTTTATCTCACCATTCTTAATCCTCTTATTTTACTCATAACTATTATTTTTGAGTTTTGTTATATTCCCTCAGTGATTCTTGTTTCTTTCCTCCATCCACCTATACCACTTATCCCATATCTGGTAGAATTGTGATTCTTCTTTTCCCTGGATTTCTTTAGTTAGTTTGTCCATTTCAGCCCAATCCATAACCTTTCTTATTGTTTCATCTTCACTTGGAATTAATTTGTTTTTCCATTTCTGGGCAAAGGCAATCCTTGCCGCCGTAATTATATGTAGTATTAAATACTGGGTTTCTTTTTTGTATTTCGCAGACATTATTCCTAATAAAAAAAAATTCCGGTTTCCATTCTATTTTAACCCCTGTTATTGCTTCCAGCCAATTTTTGGTCCTTTTCCAAATTTTTTTAGCCTCCTTACAGGTCCACCATAAATGGTAATATGTTCCGTGTATTGATTCGCATTTCCAACATTTTGGGGAGGTATTTGTTAAGATTTTAGCTAACCTTGTTGGTGCCAGGTACCATCTGTAAAACATTTTGTACTGGTTTTCCTTGTATGCAACTGATAGTGTCATTTTTAAGTTTGTTCCCCCAAAATTTTCCCATTTGCCTAATTCAATATTATAGCCAAAGTTCTGCACCCATTTTATCATTTGTTCTTCCACAATTTCCTCTTCCATTTTATACTTCAGGAGAAATTTATATATTCTCCCTATTATCTTTCTATCTGAGCTTTGAATAATTTTATCCAATTCGTGTGGTTCTGTTTCGATGTCATATAATTTAGTATCATTGTATTTAGTTTTGATTTGGAGGTAAGTTAGTCAATCAACTTTCATGTTCTGATCTGCCAATTCTTCAATTGTTTTTAAATTTCCTTGTCTATCAATTAAGTCTCTGTATCTCTGTGTGTCGTCCTTTCTGTCAATGATAGCCAATTTGGGATTTTCACATAGTGGATTTTTTTGATTTTGAGACATTTTTGCAATAACACTCTTCTGATTAAATGATTTTGAAAGTATTTGTGCGTTTTATTTTTATCATCCCATAGGAATGTATGCCAGCCTGCTTGCAAATCATGGCCTTCTAAGGTCAAAATTCTTTTATTCTTTAGCTCTATCCAATCCTTCACCCATGTTATTGTTACTGCTGATGCGTATAAATCCCAATTTGGTAATGCTAAACCTCCCCTCTCCTTGCTGTCTTGCATTGACTTTAGTTTAATCCTTGCTTTAGGATGAAAATTATAATTTGATATATGCTATCTGCAATCAGAACCCATCTGGCAGTGGGAATTAGGTTTCCAAACTTTGCAAATAGACATAACAATTTTACTTATAGCAGATGCATCCTTGTCTTTAAAAGCTGTCATCATGCAGCAATACAAAGGCCTAACTTCTCGAATATTGTCACAAGTGAGTTGCATTTATGAAGAGTACAACTCACAACCTCCACTAGGTGTCTCTTTTACTTCACTGCCCCAGAGACCTTTCTGTTGATTTCTCCAGATGTTTTGGGATTTTTAAGTTCTGGAATTCCTAGCCAATTCTGCCTGTGGTCATTCTGCCTGGAAGTTCTAAAAGCAATGGCCTCGATATGCTTGGAAGACATTTGAGTAGAACAGATTGGAATAAAGGAAAGAACAGGAGGGAAAGGAGAACTGAGAACAGAGTTCCTGCAAAGCCTAAAGAGAATTAACCAAAACAGGACACAGTGGTTACATCACTACATATACCAGCCCACCTATTGGAATGAGTGGGCAGTGTATTTTGTCCATATGACACAGATATTGGACTAGACAATGTAGAAGTCCTGCCAAAAAGTTATTTTAATCCAGATTGCAGTGGCCAGCAACATTAATAAATCTGTTATGAGTTACAAAAATGAATGGTGCAATCCTTTATAGAGATTACAAGAACAAGTTAACTCCAAGAAAAGATCCCTTTTCCCTTGATCTAAATGAGATCCTAATCTCCTTTAATGATTGTGGTTTTCCTTGACCATCACATGTTTTCATCTTATTTTTATATCTATTATTACATCTGGTGCATGCATGCCTATGAACTGTACTGCAGCCAGTGATGCTATTCAGATGGTTCTATCTGGTCCAGGTGAACCAGTACTGGTGGCGGTCATCACCCCCTCCCAGACGTCATCACGCCCCATTTTTGACGCTCTGTGCATGTGCAGAAGATCCTGCGCATGCATGTAGATGGTGTGTGTGCTCACATTTGCGGACCAGTAGCAAAGGTAAATTGATTTCACCCCTGAGTTCATCCTTTGATTTAGATAATCTTATAAATTTGTTATAAAATGGGATTAAATAGTGTCAAAACAATAACTAGTATGCATTTGCCTAAGATGAGAAACCTTTGAGTCTTTTTTGGAACCTCAGAGGGTTTTCTCCTCAAAATCAACAGAAAACATTCCCATTATAAATTTCCCATCAATGCTCTAAAATAAGAACAAAGTGAGGAAAAATACTATAAATCTTTGGTCAGGATTAATAGATCTTTAGAAAAATAAAACCACTCTTCTTCTGTTACTCTCAAATAATAATAAAAAGTCTTGGTCTTGTCCAGTCACTATGATGTCATTATGTAAAACTTCTGTTCAACACTGCCTTTGGCCACCCATTTTTCTTGATAAAAAGTGACATTATCTTGGCCCCATATATTGAATGTATTTTAATGCTGCTGTCCTATATTTATCTGGGGAGAGCCAAAAAATCAAGACAGCAACTACACAGTTGAAGCTCTAGCACTATTTTATGAGCCTCATGTGTAAAAAAAGGGATTGGTTTTGATTAACTTATCAAAGAGACATGATGACTGTTTTTTAGTACTTAAGGGTCTATCACAGAGAAGAGAAGATTGATTTATTTTCCAAAACACCAGAGAGCTGGACAAAAAAAAGTAAAGGGGAAAGCTTGTTAAAGAGAGATCCAACCTAAAAGTAAGGAGAAATTTTCTGACAGTGCCTCCTTTGGTTGTGATTGTGGTTGCTCCATCATAGGAAGTTTTCAAAAATAGACTGGAACAACCATTCGACAGGATCTCCTGCCTTGTGCAGAGGTTGGATTGGAAGACATCCAAGGTCTCTTTCAGTCCTATGATTCCACGGTCTATGTTTTTCCCTTTAGTTTAATATCACCTACGTCTCTCTCTTATAGGATTGAGGATGAATGGAATCTTTCTTTATTTTTTCCATCTCATCTCAACTCAACCCCAACCCCAACCTTAACCCCAATCCCAATCTCATTTCATTTCATTCAGTCTCTATATAATATCTTTTCATTTTGAGTAGAACAGATGGAGGATAGACCTGCCATTCTCCACTTAAAAAACTGGGGAAGGATAGGTGAAATATTGGACAACAGTAGTTCAATGAAATTCAGTTAAGTGAGATTCAGAGTATCTCATCCAAACCCACCTACCATTTTATAATTGCAATTCATAATTGAGTCAGAAATTGAATTTGGCTGCCTTAAATGCTAGCCCAATAATTTTATTAATTTTGGTCTCCTTAAGTGTTTATGGTTGAAATTAACTAAACAGTGGTCTTGTACATACAGTCAATTACCAGTAGGGTCAAATGGTAAAAGTTTTGTTGGCTAGATTTGCTGTAAATGGCTCCACTGTCCACTTTTTAGAATAAGGCATCACCAATAATTTCATTTTGCAGATCCTGCCATTGGCGTTCTACTTTCATCTACTCTACTATTATATCATACTACTATTCTTCTACTAGTAATGTTATACTAATATTCTATTTCATTTAATGATCAATTTAGACCAGACTTTATTTTAAGAGATTAGAGGGTGACAGAAGCATGACTATTGTTAGGCTAACTCAAGGGTCTCAAGGATGGCAGAAGGTAAATGTAAGCATGGCTCACTCAGGGTCTCCTTACAATTAGAAGAATGGATATCAAAATCATTTTTTCTTCTTGGTTTGCATCTGAAGGTTCAATTATTCTAATGTATCTGAATCTTGTGTATGCGTTAACCAATCCAGCCATGATTAACCAAACAATAATTTCCATTTTGCATAGCATGTAAGATAATAGGATACAGTCTCGTGTATCTAATCTACCTTTCCTAGTTCAGAATTGTCATTGAAGATTCTCAAAATCTGGGGCTGATGAAACAGATTGCCTTTCTGCATTCTAAAAGGAAGGGAATTCTTAGTTTGCCAGTCAAGTGCTCACAACAGGAACTTAAACCAGCCTCTTCCCAGTAGTTCCTTCTTTCTCTGCTTCCTGTTATTTCTCTTTGGAGTTATCTTTCTCATAAATTAATCCACTTCCTTGTTTCCTTTTGGAGATGACTCGGGGAAGTTTCTACACCCCCATAGGAAACGTGAAGCTAAGAAGATAATGATCAAGAATTTTCCTAGCTTGTCAGGTTAGTTTCAGAAGAGGCTGTGTACTCAAGCAGCCAGAAGAACAACCAGTGTAACACAGATATTCTTGAGTGTATGGGCAGGGCTCACAATTCTCATAATTCATGAACTATAGTTGGACTATCACAGTTCAGACTGTGAATTGGGATTGCATGAGTAATGTTCTCTCCCCCAACCCCCAACACCCCAGTAAAAAATTCAGAAAATTCATACTACAGGATAGATTGAATTCTTTCCCTTATAGAAAAATGAGCATTCAGACCAAACAGTTGTAGTCAGTCTACAAAGCAGGATACTGTGAATTCAAGTACCACATTAGCCATAAAAGTGAGCTGGGCCAGTTATTCTATTTCAGCCCAACTTACCTCAAGGGATTAATTTTGTGAAGAAAATAAGAGGAGGAAAATATGTTGGATACGTTTGCCATCTTGGATTATTTGGAAATATAATAAAGGTGAAATACAAATAAATAAAATAAAAAATAAATTCATAATCTAGTTCCTGAATTAACTCATTTGTTGGGTTCACACCAGTGGTGGGTTTCAAATTTTTGAAGAACCTATTCTGTAGGTGTGGCCTATTTTGTGGAGTGGCTCGGTGGCCATGTGACCTGGTGGGAGTGGCTCGGTGGCCATGTGACTGGGTGGGAGTGGCCTGGTAGTCATGTGACCGGGTGGGAGTGGCTTGATAGTCATCTGAGCAGAGATTGGGTGGGCATGGGCAACTTATAAAATATGGTGAAACTCACTTAAAATGCTCTTACTTAGCAACCAAAATGCAGGCTCGGAAACTCTGGCATTTGAAGTGTGCAAGTCTTAAAGCTGTCAAGTTGCACCCTTGCATCCCTAACCCTTTAGAAAAAAAAACCCAGGGATGTTCAAACTTGACAGCTTTAAGATTTGTGGACTTCAACTCCCAGAATTCCTCCTTCAGTCATATTGGCTGAGGAACTCTGGCATTTGAAACACACAAGTCTTAAAGCTGTCAGGTTACAAGTCCCTTGCACCCCTAACCCCTTACCACCACCCCAAAAAACCCAAAACTTTATTTTTTAAAGCATTTTGCACCCAGGGAATGTCAGAACAAGGCACACCAACCACACACCACCTCCACTGACTTGGAAGTCTTTCTCTCGCGCTGCCAAAACCTTCAGTGCTCTTCACCTGCGGTCGCCTCTTCAACCTCCCATCTGTGGAGGATACATGGTGATCCTCCTGGAGGGAAAGCCAAGGGGCACTCCCCCACGAATAGCATGTAGGCTGAGGAAAGTGAGAGGGGAGAGGGGAGCTGCTCTTTTTTTCCGCTTCTTGGCCCGAAACAAACCGGCGGCGAGGAAGGAGTTTCTGGTGGCTGCAGCAGCAGAAGTGGCCATGGCAGCTAAAACATAAGCCTGGGCAGTCAGTTCCAGGCTTCGGTCAGGAAGTCCTGTTGTGGACTTCAACTCCCAGAATTCCTCCTTCCTTCTTTCAGCTGCTATCGCCGGGGTGCTGCCAGGAAAAGTGAGGTATTGGGAGGGACTTTTCCTCCTCCCTCAGAGAGCCCATGCCGAAAGACAGGAGGAGGCAGGCTGGTTTGAATGCGGGTGAGCAGGCAGTTTAGTGGCCCACCTTCTTTGCTTAGGTGGGCAGAGAAAAAAAGGAGGCATGTGATAGCTGAGGGCATGGGCTCTCCTGGAGGGACAGGGAAGGTTCTTTCTAAAGACTGGCTTCTTTCCTTCCCTCCTGCAGCTGGAAAAGAGATATTTTCACAGTGGTGGCAGAAATACAATCCCGGGCAGTCAGTTCTGGCTCTCCCTTCCCCAAGCATGTCCCGTTGTTGCTAGAGCCGCTTTTACTGAATCCAGCATGGCGGCAGGACTCTTGCCATCGCTGAGAGCTTCGTAGGCAGCCACTTCTTGCCATCGCCATTGCACCAGATTCAGCAAAAGTGGCTTCAGCAACAACGAGGCATGCTTGGGGAAGGGAGAGTCAGAACTGACTGCCCAACATTGTGCTTCTGCCGCCACTGTGAAAACGTCTGTTTTCCAGTCACAGGAGGGAAGGAAAGAAGCCGGTCCTTGGAAAGAACCTTCCCTCCCCCTCCAGAGAGCTCATGCCCTCAGCTATCACATGTCCCCTTTCTTTCTCTGCCCAACTGAACATAGAAGTGGGCCACTAAGCTGCCCGTTCGCCCACATTCAAACCAGCCTGCCCCCTCCTGTCTTTTGGCATGGGGCACAAAGGAGCAGCTGCCCAGCAGCTGCCGCGTCTGGTTGCAGGCACCCAGGGTGGCCTTGATATCCCACCTCCCTGCTGCCTCCAGTCCCGCACAACCTCCCCACCAACTCACTGACCTCAGAATACTCTGCTGGATGGCCTTTCCTTCATGTCCTGTTGCTGGCTGCAGTCACGTCCGGGCAGGTGCTGCACCCCCAGAACAGTCACATGACAGTGGTGAATGGGTTGCTGACCATCCCAGGGCCCACCCAGTTTCTTCTGGATGGGGCAGGCAGACAGGCAGCATTCCCCCCCACCACCACCCTGGCCACCTGCAGCCTTGGAGCCTCGGCTGGGCAGGCAAAGGAAGTGGGTGGGCGGGGCAAGCATGGTGTGGATGGGCAGGGCAAGCGAGCAAGCGAGCAGCAACTGGGCAGGCAGGGGCAGCGAGCAATGGGGGTAGGCGGGAGGGAGTGTTCCGGTACTGTCTTACCAGATGATGGGGTTCTAAAAGGTACAGTAAATTTGACGAACCCCTTCTGATGTACCGGTGTGAACCGGGAGCAACCCACCCCTGGTTCACACCTTTTACCACAGGTACAGTACCTTCTGCTAGTCACTGTAATTAAAAACACTGGATCAAAATAGAAAATTTTGATACAGACCCAAGAGGAGTAGTGGTTGGACATGTAAATCTCCACACATGAGAGCCTGATATAATGAAATATCTGTGTCTCTCTGCTCTTAAAGTTGGTGTTCATACCATTCTGATAGCACATGTGTTCTGTTTTTAAAATAGCTCAAATATATTAGCATTCCCTTCCTCCCAAGAAGAATGGAATTACATTGAATCCAATTTAATGTCCTGAATGATATAGTACTATATCCTGATTTCACTAGAAAAAAATAGAAATTTAGTTATGGTTGCCTTCCATTCATCTCTTTTATTTTTTATTAATTCTTCGAAAGCCCTTTCTGTCCACAATGGGTAGAAAGCTTATTGTACGATAATAACAATCAGAATTGTAATTCTCAAAACTTACAAAAAAAACTTTCCTAGTTGTGAAAAATATATACGGGAAAGATCTTCTCATCGCCAAAGTAAAGAGCATTGTTTTGATCCAGCGCTAGCTAGATTAAAGTCTTCTTCAATCTGGGTATCCCCCAGACAAAAGTAAAATATTCTAAATATTCTAAACCGTATCAGCCAACATGGATAATACTAAAATGGATAGTGGAATTATACTATCCAAAATATCCAGAGAACACTCAATTTTACAAATACTGAATTTAAAAATTTGAATCAGTACCATTGGGAGTTGTTTCAATATGTTCTTGGGTATCATACTCCCCACCCCCCCAAAGGACAGGTCTAGCTTGTTCATTAAATTGTAAGATGGTGTACTTCATTATCAACATTTTTTAAAGATTTTAGTAATTATTATATACAATATTCACCTCAATATACAGAAGTGACTCCTTAGGAATGTAGAGTATAGAAGCCAAAAGACAAATGAAACAGTGTATATATTTTTGGAGAAATTTTAGGTATGATGAATATTGATTTTGCTAGGAGATGAGGTTAAGCGGTCAGCTAGTCTACTTTATGGAGAGCAGCCTCTATTTGAAGGTCACCCCTCTTTGAAGTGGTGTCTAGTTTCTTCCCTGGAGGTACAGTGGAGGATGTTGCTGCACCAGCAATGAAGAAATGTTCAACTGCATGTTAGCTCCACTTTTATGTTTGGAATGAGAAAAGGGAAAATATCTGACCTTTAGGTCAGGCAACAACATTTCCTAGGGTACTGGAATAAGACCTTTCACTCTGGCCTTTTCCATACATTCCATGGAGACAATGGCTACTTTCTGGAAGAATAAACCTCTGAAGGAATTACTGTCTGAATAATCCAAAAATTCATTGGAAATTCCTGTATCTGGATGGGTGTCTCAGGTGTGAATAATTTTGGCAAGGTTATAAAGAGTTTCTATGTTGCGTCGAGTCAATATTGGTGGGCCAGGTAGCCAAGAAGATCAGAGACAAGGAAGATTGTGCTCAAGGGCTGGTTATGCAAGCCAAATTCAGGTAGTTGCAAAAGCCAGGTTCAAAAGCTCTTATCTCTTAGCTACTATGAACATCACATAGAAGCATGGGCTGTATCAGCAAATGGTTTAGCAACTCTGCTTCTTCAAAGTCACCTTTAAAGACTGACTCACATTTGCAGATGACTGTGATAATGCAATTCCATTTAGATAGAAAATAAACAACTAAATTTAGTTCTATAGATGGAAGGCTGTGTGTTTGTTGAGTATGGATATACGAATTGCATTGCATTGGCATCATGATATCATGTAGGGCAGGATACTGGTTCATAGCCTGCAAGTGGTGGGTGACCACATGAAGCTTCAATTGTGCATGCACAAGAGCGAAGTTATGCGCATGAAATCATCCCTCCGGGTCTCTGCTGCTACCGCCGCCAGTCCATGGAGCCAAAAGGGTTGGGGACCACTAAAGTAGACTATAAAAATAAAATTGCTTTGTATCAGGTCTTTTCCCAACAATAGAGACCCACTTAATTCTTATGAAGGGCATGGACATTTATTTTCTAAACAATTTCTCACTAGAGATAGCATCTATTTAAATTGTTTTTGAAAACAATTTACCCCATTGTAACTATTCTGATTGCCCACCCAGGAGATCAACTTCAGGAATCACAACAGATCAAGTAAGATCGCCCTTACTAGATCTGTTGTGGTTCTCGTTCTTAGATCATTCAATTTATTTTAATATGGCATGAGAAGGTTCATCTTAAAAAGAGGGAAGATCCATCTTCAAATGTTCACTAATCTAGTCACTTGGGCCAATCTCTTCCCCATTCCACCCCACTACATAATTTTTATAATATCCTGTTTATCTACCAAAACAGTGTGCAAATTAAAAGATAAAAGCAAATAATTTAAAACCAACGAAACATATATCAGTCAAAAAGAAATTAATTGCAATCTATAGTTCAACAGATAAATTACAGCAATAGCATTTAGGCTTATATCTTACTCACTCAGTTATAGCACACTCTGAGTTTACAATGAGAAGTATTATATGTATATTGCCCCCAACAATCTGGGTCCTCATTTTACCAATCTTGGAAAGAAAGAAGGCTGAGTTAACCTTGAGCCCCATTAGGATTGAACTCTAGGCTAAGGACAAAGTTTGCCCGCAATATTGCTCTTTAACCACTGCACCACCAGGACTCTTGGTTATTCTAGAAGTTATTTGAAAAATCTGAATGGATAAAAATTCGATAAATTAGCATACTTTGGAGCTAAGAGCAATGACTAAGCCATATAATTTGTAAGAATGAAGGCAAATATACATTTCCTGGGATAATGTTGCAGAATCGAATCTGAGTCAGTCAATGAGATCAGAGGTTTAGTCTTCTATGTTTTTGGGATTCATGCTGGAGCCCATCCTCAGGGCTCTCTCTCCAGAATATATTACATAGTGGATTCTATATTACACAGTAGATCTGACTCTGTAAGGATCTGCTAGAGAGCGGATGGATCCTGTATATTGTTGCCGCACAATGTATTTCCATTCAGGAAGGACAGAAAAGTTTTCTCTTGAAATTCTTGGAACCAAAACTGGCTTTATGGGAGAATATATTTTCAGATAATGTGATCCCAAGTTATGTATCAATTATTTAGATAAATAGATATTATATCTTGTAATATCAAGTGAATGTAATGCACACAAAAGTATCATAACCAGTAAGGTTGTCTTTAGATTAGAAATCCTAGTTTCCATTGAATAGTGGAAGCATGCTTAGAGTTTGGTTTCATTTGTCATATGTTGATCAAAAAGTGCTGAAACTGATCAAGACTGTCCTAACAGCAACAAGTATCAAATGATATTAAAGCTGATACTTTAGCAGGGAAGGCTGTTTGTGGCACAGATGTGATTGAGATTGGTAACTGCATCTTTTCTATTTTACTGCAAAGCATGGGTGAAAGCTTGAGGTGATCAAAGTATGATAATTGGGGCAACAGAGCCATGGTGGCGCAGTAGTTAGAATGCAATACTGCATGCTACTTCTGCTGGGGGCAATATCCTTCCTCTGTAAACCACTTAGAGAGGGCTGTAAAGGACTGTGAAGCAGTATATGATGTTTGTCCATCGTGTTTGAAGAGGACCTTGACATCTAACAGGTTGTGGGCTGTCCATGATGTGTCCGCAGGTGGCTGATAAGGCCTATATGGGCAGAAAATGTTCTGCCATATGTCGGGCAGACATGTTTGGGCACCATTATTGCAGCATTTGCAGCTCTGGCTTTGTGGAGTGCTTCCTTCTCTTGTGCTATGGTTATTGTTCTGTCCTCAGATGTCTGGCAGCCTTGGTGGATCAGCATGCGCCAGGTCAATCGATCTTATGCCAGGATTGCCCAGGAGGTGATGTCGATATCCAGGGACTTGAAGGAGGCTTTCAATGTGGCTTTGTATCACTTCCTTTGTCCCCCATGTGATCAATTTCCTTGAGACAGCTCACCAGAGAGGAGCTCTTTAGGGATGCAATGGTCTGGCATTCTTGCAACCTGGCCTGCCCAGCATGTCTGGGCTTTCACCAGCAGGGTGTGAACTGATAACAGGCCTGCTCTGGAGAGGACTTCTGTGTCTGGCACCTTGTCCTGCCACCAGATCCTCAGTAATCTATGGAAGCAGGTCATGTGGAAGTGGTTCAATTGCCTAGCGTGCCTCCTGTATACAGTCCAAGTCTCACTGGCATACATCAGGGTAGTTAGCACTACTACTTGGTAGACTTTGAGCTTTGTAGCAAGGCTTATTCCATGTTGGTCCCACACATGTGTCTGCCAAATGCAGAGCTTGCCTTGGCGATTCTGCAGTTGAGCTCACTGCATGGGAGAGGCTGCTGCCAAGGTATGTAAATTGGTCCACTGCTTGCAGATTTTCCCCTTCACTGTGATGATGGACTCTTGGTGTTGGGCTTTCAGAATTAGCTGATGCATCACTTTGGTTTTCTTTATATTTATGAGGAGGCCAAAGTTGTCGCATGCTGCTATGAATTTGTCCACACTGGCTTGCATTTCCTGCTCTGATTCAGCATTCAGGGCACAGTTGTCAGCAAAGAGGAGGTCACGTAGCAGGTTTTTTTTTATCTTGGGGACAGCCTGGAGTCTTCGCAGGTTGAACAGTTTCCCATCAGTCCTGTATCTCAGGCTAACTCCCAAGGAACTGTTCTGGAAGGCATCTGACAGCATGGCTGAAAACATTATGCTGAACAAGGTTGGTGCAAACATGCACCCTTGCTTGATGCCATTTGTAACAGGAAAGGACTTTGAAATTTCTCCATCATCCAAAACACAAGCCTTCATACTATCATAGAACTAGTTAGAATGTACTACTGTAAATGCTGTAAATGCTTAGAGAGGGCTGTAAAGCACTGTGAAGCAGTATATAAGTCTAAGTGCTATTGCTATCTATATGGTCCACCTGATTATGACCATGATATTTGAAACTAATAGAAATGTGATGGATGAAATAGAATGAAGATATCCTAATCTTATGGAACTGAGGAATAATTATTTATGTCATCCTGATTGTTGTCATTTGGTACCATTAATGTTCTTGCAAGTACGTACATATGAAATAGTAATCCATAGGTTGATAATACTTATAAATTACATAATAAATGGTGAATTGGAAAAAAACAGATTAACTTTGGGAAAAGTCATACAATATTGTGAGCAAGGGTGTTTTAAGGAGAGAAATTATTTGGCTAGGTGGCACAAGATACAATAGTATAGAAAAAGTAATTGGGGCATTTGGAAAACAATGAGAATGGTGTCTGTTGAGCATCTACCTATAAAAAAATGTCTGTTTTACATAATATCTGGTTTAAGTCCAAGTCTATTCATAACATACCCATAGAAAAAGAATTGATCAAAACACATGATATATCAATTGGGCTGAAAGATTAAGATAATTATTGAAGAAGATAAGGATGAAGAGCGATTCTGAATGTAGGAGAGACCATTATTTGATAGATAAAGATAAGGAAGTTCCTGCAGGTTTTACTCTGCAGTTGTAGCCAACTTTAAGAGGTGGTGCTCATCTCTGTTTCTAGGTCATTGAGCCAGCATTGTCTGAAGACGTTTCTACAATCATAATGGCTAGTATGACATCATACCACAGTACAAAATGTATGGCAAAACATGGAGCACTATTATTTTCCCACCAAAGTGGTATCTATTTATCTTCTTGCTATTTACATGCTTGGTTTACATGACTATGTTGGCAGCTAAGGCAAGTGATGGGAGCTTACTATATCACCTGGTGGTAGAACTTGAACCGCCAGAGCATAGATCTTCTCCGGGATCTTTTAAGCCATTGAGCCACTGTCCTTCTTAGTGTCAAGAATGGATATTAAGAAAAAAATGACTAAGAAAGTAAAACTAAAATAATAGAAGAAACTAGAGTAAAAACAAACGAGCACAGGAAGAAAAAGTACATATATTGGGTGCAAAAAAATACTGGAATATAGATTAATTTCTCAGAAGAATGGATGGGAAATATATTATGGAAAAGGGGAAGTGAAAGATGCTTGGAATAGAGTAAACCCAATTCTGTTAGAAAGAGTCACCAAAGTGTTACACTATAGAAAGATGCTCAATGGAATGATTATGAGAAAAATATGGATGAGAAAAATGCATGCAGGTTAATGTTTGTTGAAAAAATGTGGGTGCTAAATATTGTAGGTGCTTTATATGAACATCATTGCAGAAAATAAAGTTACTGTAGGTGCTTTATATGCTTTACATGCAAATTGTTGTAGAAGATAAAGTTATATAGACAAGAATGTATTTACAAAAAAGAAATTAAAAATATAGAATGGCTTTGGTGGATATATATAAAACTGTTTTGGACATAGGTAAAGATGACTAAACAAAGAGCTTCCTGAACAATGGCTGAAGTAAAACATAAAATTGAAATGATTTGGGATGAAACTGAAGTAATGGAATGCTGGAAGACTAAATTTAGATGTTTTGAGAGGTCCATGGTGTTCTCTGAGCTTGGTTGTTTTCTTGTAGATGTCTCACTATCCAAGATAGGTTATATCATCAGTGCTAGCAAGAAGTGGGGTTTGGTTTTAGTTTATATTCCAGTGGCTGCCAGTGTTGGCGGGAGTAATCTTGGAGGTTCTTTGGCTGGGCTGTTTACTGTCAGTATGTTTGGCAGTTTCTTGATTGGGGTATTGTTTACTTCTTGGTTGTTGGTCTGATGTTAATCTTGGAGTTAATCTACACTCATCTGGGTGTTGATTGCTGGTAGGAAGGTGTTTTGGACCTTTTGTTCTCCTTTTGGCGTGTTGATTGTCTTTTTTGCACAGTATATAGATATTTCTTATGTCTACATGTCTATTGATGACTAATTTGTCAAGGTGGTAGGCTTCTAAAAATTCCCTAGTGTTTTTGGACTTGGCTTGATCTAGGATAGTCACAGTTTCCTAATTGAAACTATGATTAAATCTGTTCATATGTTGCCCATATAGTGCCTTCAAACAATCAGAGACAAGATGAGGATGAAATCATGATCTCATTTGATGTCACAGCCCTTTTCCACCCATAGACTCAGAATTAGTCAAAGAATCTATGACTATACTGCTCCTCAGCCACCTGACCTAACCAAATACCCCAAAAATGAAACACCCATGATCTTATAAACCTCTGCTTAGCCACTTACTTTCAATTCAATGGACAAGCTTGTTAACAAAGTAAAGGTATAGGACCACTGCTTTCAGATCTTATAGTAGAAGTTATAATGCAATGTCTGAAAGCAGTAGCACTTCCACAAATGCAACCCCAAATATGGGTCAGATGATACTTTAGCTATAATAAAAAAAAGGACAAATTAGAAAACACCCACAAAACCATCAGCAGCATCTTCAAAGGAATCTAATTTACCAGAGAAGAAGACAACAACAACTGACTACCCTTCCTGGACATCCTGATCAGCAAGACCACAATGGCAAACTAGAAACACAAGTGTACTGAAAAACCACCCACACCCATCAAGTCCTCCACTACCAAAGCAATAACGTAACTTCCCACAAGAGAAGCTGCATAAGAACTTTATTTAGATTAGAAAAAGCAAAACTACCTAAACTACCTGAAACAGTGAAAGCTATTTTAGATGAATGCATAACAATGATGGAATTAACAAAAGCAATTAAGAGACAAAAGAATTGTAAAACACAAAATCCTGATGGTCTACCAGCAGAACTCTACGAAGACTTACAAAATATTTTAAGTATACCAATGCTGGAAGTATTTAATGAACTATTGCTAGAAGCAAAACTACAAAATTCATGGATGGAAGCATATATTATTCTCATACCGAAAGAAGACTTACAACAGATTAAAAAAAACTATAGATAGATATCTTTATTGAATGCTGATTATAAAATATATGCCACAATAATTGCAGAAAGACTAAAAGGATTCTTAAATTAATCTATAAATTCAGATCAAAATGGTTTTGTACTTAAGAGACAAATCAAAGACAATATGAGAATAATTTTAAATACACTATAGTATTATGAAGTACATCCAGATTTTCCTTGGTGCACAGAAAACATTTGACGATGCGAACTAGCAATTTATGCTAGCATAACTAAAAGACATGGACTTTGGGGACAGATTTATTAATATAGCAATAGCAATAGCAGTTAGACTTATATACCGCTTCATAGGGCTTTCAGCCCTCTCTAAGCGGTTTACAGAGTCAGCATATTGCCCCCAACAACAATCCGGGTCCTCATTTCACCCACCTCGGAAGGATGGAAGGCTGAGTCAACCTTGAGCCGGTGAGATTAGAACCGCTGAACTGCAGATAACAGTCAGCTGAAGTGGCCTGCAGTACTGCACCCTAACCACTGCACCACCTTGGCTCTTAATATGATTAAGGCAATATATTATAAACAAACTGCAAAGGTAATGGTAAATGGAGATATATATGAGAAGTTTAGCATCAAAAAAAGTACAAGACAATGATGTCCTTTCTCTCCCCTGTTATTTATATTGACACTGGAAGTATTAAATAGAAATATTAGACAAGATATAGAATTAAAAGGTATGGAAATAAAAAAGGAAAAGTATAAATTACAGGCATTTGCAGATGATTTAATTTTCATTCTGGAAGATCCATAAGAAACTGGGCCTAAACTAATAAAAAAATAGAAGAATATGATGAAGTGGCAGGATTGAAAATAAATAAAGAGAAAACTAAGATTTTAGTGAACATTTTTACAGATACACAGAAAAAACAGTTAATGAAGAAAATAGATATTCAGATCACTAAGAAAGTAAAATACTTGGGGATTCACCTGACAGCAAGTTGTGTAACGATTAAGGAAGATAATTATTATAAACTGTTGCATCAAATTAAAGTTGACCTGGAAAAATCTGCAACTATCACTGATAGGAAGAATAGCTACAATTAAAATGAATATATTCCTGAGATTATTCTTATTTCAAACAATTCCGATAATATTGGGAAAAAAACATTTTGAGGAACTTAATAAAATAATACTAAAATATATTTGGCAAGGGAAAAAAGCAAGTATTAGTTTTAAAATGCTTCAGGATTCAAAAAATAGAGGAGGCTTTCAACTACCAAACTGAGAGTTGTACTATCAGGCTGCATTATTAATATGGATGAAAGAATGGAGGGACATGATTTGCAACTTAGTTGGCATGCTTTCTTGTAGTATGGGAAAAGCAAGATACATGGTTACTTCCAAAGATATTATATTAGGAATGCACTGCTGTTAGTATGGGAAAAAATCAGAGAAGCACACTACTTGAGAATACCAGTTTGGCTTTTAATTATGGAAGCACTGATTGGCCCAAATGTTATTAACATGGGAAATATTGTTAGATATAAAGATATTTTGAATGAAAAGGGGAACTCAAAATTAAACAAGAACTGAGTGATCAAGCGATTGATTTGGCATGGTATTCACAAGTAGAGATATATTCTAGATATGAGAAAGATGTTAAACTATATGGTTTCTATAAAGAATTGACTTAATTTTATAAGATATTAACAGGGATAGAAGAAAGATTAATAAAGAAAGCCTACAGCTACTTATTGGGCATCTAATTGGAAGATAAGCAAGTGAAGGAGAAAAACAATGTCAACTGCATATAAAGAAAATTTGTATAAGATGTTTTATAGGTGGCACTTTGTGTCAGCAAGGTTGGCAAAGATGTTAAAGATAAGTCAGCTAAATGTTGGAAATGCAACCAGATACCTGGGTCTTATCATATGTGGTGGACATGCATAGAAGCAAAAAAACACTAGACAAAAATACATATGTGGCTGGAAAAGATATAAAACAGCACATTAAAACAAAAAAATATTTTTATTGGGGATTTTATCTGAAACCTATAGTAAGGAGAATGCATATCTAATTATTCATGTAGTAACTGCATCTAGAATTGTATTCACACAGAACTGGAAAATTGAAGAAATCCCTACAGATGAGAATGTGGTTAGGAAAATATTAGAATGTGCAGAAATGAATAGATTAACACTTGCAATTAAGAAAAAAGAACAAACTGAATACTACATGACATGGGAAATATTTTATCGATGGTTCTGACCAGTTCTGGAGAACCGGTAGCGGATTAGTTTGGAGAACCAGTAAATACCACCTCTGACTGTCTCCGTTCCCATCTATTCTTTGCCTGCCGAGTCCCAGCTGATCGGGAGGAAATGGGGATTTTGCAGTAACCTTTATTGGAGTGGGGAGAGAATGGAGATTTAATTGTATCCTTCCCCTGCCCCACCCACCAAGCCATGCTATATCCACCAAGCCATGCCCACTAAACCAGTAGTAAAAAAAAAATGAATCCCATCACTGCACTGTAGCAACCCTAAACAACAGAGAAAAGAAATAAAGCATATACAATGTCTTTCAACAAAATGGATATCAATGCAACTTCATCAAAAAGTGCCTGATCACTCAACCCAATAGTAATAGCGTAGCAATAGTATTTCGACTTATCTACTTCTCCAGAGTACTTTATTGCATTCTCTGTGTGGTTTACAGTCTAAGGATTATTGCATATTGCCCTCCACAATCTGGGTCTTCATTTTACAAACCTTGGAAGTATAGAAGGCTGAAACAACCTTGTGCTCCATCAGAATCAAACTCCAGGCTATGGGAAGAGTTTGTCTGCAATACTGCACTTTAAGCACTGAGCCACCAGGCTACCCAATATAACACAATCAACACAAGCTGTAAAAAGAATAGTACTGCCATACATCAAAAACATATTAGAAATCACCAACCAACTATTATAACTATATGGAATCAGTGTAACATACAAACCAAATAAAAACCTCCAAAACATGCTAAGTAAACCAAAAGACCCAGCAGCCCAGGAAGGAAAAATGGAAGTCATCTGCAACATGCAATACAATGATTCCAATAATTAATTCATAAGGCAGACAGGCAGAAGACTGGCAGGACACATTCATGAACATCAACTAGCAATCAGAAGACATGATGAAAACTCCTTAATGTCACAATGTATGGACAGCTTAACCAGAGTTTCAACTGGAACATGGTGACCATCTTGGATCAAGTCAAGTCCAAAAATGTTAGGGAATTTCTAAAAGGCCAGCATTCTGACAAATTAGCCAGTACTAGATGTCTATGTGCAAAAGAGACAGTCAACGTCAAGAAGGAAACAAAAGACCAGAACACGTCCCCACCAGCAATGATGACCATACAGTAAGTCCAAGATTAACATCAGACCAACAATCAAGAAGTAAACAGTGCTCCAATCAAGAATTACCAAAAGAGTTAACCGTAAAAACACCCAAGGAACCTCCAAGACCACTCCCAGAAATATTGACAGGGAAAGCCACAAGAATATAAATTAAGAGCAAACCCCACTCCTTACTAATCAGATGACCTGATTATGTCATCTAATTTGGGTAATGAAATGTCTGCAAGAGAATAAGCAAGCTCAGAAAGCACCAAGAATCCCCTCCCTTCAACCCTGAGCTAAGAATGTTCTCCTTTATTAGGTATTTGTATGGCAATGACATGCAGGGACGTGCAGTCACTAGAGGCAAGGGAGGCGGGGCCTCACCAGTCTCCTCAGGGAAAGGAAAGGATTTTAAATAATTTTCTTAAAATAATTAAAACCAGGGTAGTTGCTACCAGATTTCAAGTCACAGTGGCTTGGTGTCTGCTCTCAGTATTAACTAGGAGGAGGCCAGAGAACTAGGGGCCTCTTTTGCATAAGGATTTTTTCGCCTTTTAAGAGTTAAGCAAGGGTTAACAAGGGAAGAATTTCTTATGCAAATGAGGCACGTATTCTCTCGCCTCCTGTAGAGGGCATTTTTAGAGGCTTTTTAGAGTTTTCTAGCAGCGACTAGCTCAGTCTGACTTCAGAGCTCTGGCTTTTCAAGAGGGCAGGGTAGGGCAGGGAGAAGCAGAGTTGAAATCGTCTCTGAAACAGCTGGAAAAGGTCCGTGTGTGGGGAGGGGGGAGGAATTCAAAAAGTTTGATCGGAAGGCAGCAGGGAAAGTGGGGGGGGTATGGCAGAGGAGCTGCTTTCAAGCCTTTGGAAAATATATCCAATCCAACTTCTGTGTTTGTGTTTGAGAGTGAGTGAATGAGAGAAGGATCGAAGTTCTCTGTCTGCGTGTGTCTGTTTGAGAGAGGGGGAGGGAAGGAGAGAGGGAGGAAGGAGGGGGAGAGAGAAGAAAAAGAATGGGAAAACTTATTTTGCAAGGGGGAAAAATGCTGTTGCTTTAAATCGGAACTTAGCATGCCTGGCTGTGGAATTCTGGGAGTTGAAGTCCACAAGTCTAAAAACAGCCTCACCGGGGCTAAAGCTGACCGCACGTCACTGATGACATGATATGTCAAAGGGTAAAACTTGAACAAATGCTATATATGTCAGTTTCCAAGAAAAAATGAGGAAAAGAAAGATATACATTATATTTGTAGAAAAGTGGTAAGATGGCAGGTGTTGACAATATAACTAGAGAAATGTGACAAAAATAAATGTAGTTTGATTATGGAATAGCTGCACAACATGTAATGAGTATAAAAGCTGAATCTATAACTAAGGATTGTATGAATGCTGTTATTGTTCTTGAATATAAAAGACAAGGCAGTGAGAATGAATGAATTAGGTTAAGTAGGAATACTTAACCTGGCAGGATCTCAGTGATAGGGTACAGGACCCAAGAATGAGCAATATTTGGGAAGTAAATTGTAGCTTCATCCCATGAAGGGCCTTTGCTCATCAGCAGATAATTGAGAAACAAGTTAATGAAATAAGAAAGAAAATTTATGTTATTTGTTATTAAGGGAAAGTATATGTTAAAGTGTGTACCATGATGGTTTTCATCATGCTGAGTAGAAAGTTGATTGCTGAATATGGTAAGAATAGTATACAATTGATAGAAAGCACACATAAGTATTAATGGAATACTTAGTGAATGACTCGATACTGAGCAAGGAATAAAAACAAGGAAGTGTGGTTTTATTGGTTGTTTAATTATGTATGGATTCATGAATAAGGAATAAGCTTCTTACAACATTAGAGATGTATTCGTTGGGGAAGTGAACTAGATGTGCTTTTGGTATGTAGATTATGTTATGGTATTAACTGAGAATCAATGATGTCAGCACATATTAGATTATATGATGAAATGAGGAATGTAGATCTGGCTGTATATTAAGAAGGCACAGATGAGAGTTGGCTATGTCAGGATAAACATAAAAGTAAATTAAACATGGTGGGAATAGGATATACATCTAGTGTCTAAAGTCAAGAATGAATAGCCAATGAATAAATGTAGTTTGAACACAAAAATGAGTGACCCATAGAAGAATAGTACAAAAGAAGTAGTTGGTCATATAGAAGAATGAAGGAGAATGTAATTGCAAAAGAAATATATGAGGGAAGAGTGAATGGATGAAAAAGTTGACTGAACATCTCATGGCTGGATGGAATAAATAAGATCTTCAAAGGAGAACAGCAGTAAGAAGCTGAAAGGACAAATAGGAATGAATGAAGAGTATAAGGATGAGCAGGAAGATTGTGGTCAAGAATGGAAAAGTAGGAAGAGTTGATTGAAACTATATTTCCCACACTTGGCAACTTTAAGATGTATGGATTTCAATTCTCAGCATTCCTAGAAACAGAGCAGTAGTTGAGTAACAAGATAAAAGACTGGATGTAGTTTTTTATATCAACAGACATTTCAAATCAATCTCTCAGACTATTTCCACGTGATTGCATTAAAAAAGTCTACACAAGAAGGATCTAAAGTAGGGAGTTATAATCATATAACATCACCCCCCCACACACATACAAAAAAAACCCATCGATACACTGATGCTAGGTAGGAGCTTCGGAATATATTTTTCACTCCATTATTCCATATTATTTATGCATGTTGTATGCAAATATGACTTAGTCTAGATTTTATAACTATTTTAAGCCTACTTGCTGTATACTACATCAATGTTATTGTGTTTCTGCTGAAAATTGATAGGAAAAAAAGTCAGAGGTGGTATGCAGCAGGTTATGACTTGTTCTGGAGAACCAGAAGCGGAAATTTTGAGTAGTTTGGAGAACCAGTAAATACCACCTCTAACTGGCCCTGCTCCAATCTATTCTCTGCCTCCGATTCCCAGCTGATCAGGCAGTATCCTTCCTCTGGAGTCGGGTGGGAATGGAGATTTTACAGTATCCTTCCCTTGCCACACCCACCAACCCAAGCCATGCCCACCAAGCCACACCCACAGAACTGCTAGTTAAAAATTTTGAACCCACCACTGAAAAAAGTGTATCTCTACTGTTCACATTTCACAATGAATTTCAGAAATACCTGGGAGAGACAAGATGTGGAAACAATAAGAGGGGGAGAAGCACATGCATTCCTGTATAAGGCATGAATCATTATAGCCAAATCTGTCATTTCTTGAAAATCACATAGTTGGCATTTTTGCCTTAACTGTGCAAAACTTTTGATCACCATCCAGAGTGGTACACCCAGGAAAGTACTGAATCCAGGAGTAAACTTAAATTGCAAAGTTGACTTTTAGGAGAGTATAATTCTATCAAACTCAGTTATGAATTCCTTTTCCCTGAACTTGGAACTCCAGATTTATAAAACTGTGAACTCCTCACACAGTCTGATTTCTGGAAATTACTGTCAATCAAGCTATGATGGCTACCAACACAACATCAAAACAAAACAAAACAAAAAAAAAAACAACAGCAACTATCACAACAATAAGCCCACACATAAAAACATCCATTGGGTAATTGAAAATAATAGCAGCAAATCTAGAAACCAAATTTTAAAGTTAAATAATATTAATGTTGATTTAAGTATCTATCTTCCAAGTGGAGACTGGGGAGATGACTATTCTTTGCCAGCACAATCTATTGTTGATATACTAATTGTCATTGACAAATGTCAAACCATCAGCTAGTATACCTTCTTATAGTTTTTAAATTTTTTAAATATGGATTGGGATTCAAATGGAAGATTGTCTTCTACAAATGTAGGAAAGATGACAATCCTCTTATTGATCAATTGACACTTTGCCATATTGAATTACAACTCTCATCATCCCAACCAGCAACGGCAATGGAGGGGGGGGGAGGAAGAAACGGAGCAGTCTATCAATGTAATCCAATCTAATCTAATTTAATCTAATCTAATCATTCATCCTATCTATCTATCTATCTATCTATCTATCTATCTATCTATCTATCTATCAATCATCTATCTATCTGCTTTGTGTGCTGCCAATCCCATCTAGAGGCAATTATGCTTCTTTTCTGCTATAGTCTTTCTACTGCTAATACAATGGATATAAATTCATCAAGATTTCAGATTCTTCCCCCTATTATTGAAATCTTGGGAACCTTGATCAAGAAAGGAGCAGCTATTATGACCCACAATATTAAAATAAAAGAGTGGGTCACAGGAAGTGCTCTCCCAAAAAAGAAAGAAAAAAAGAAAGGTGGAGATGTTTGGATAAATTAAACACAAGAAGAAAAGAGCCAGAGGTTATGAAAGGACCAAGGGAGAAGCTCCCTCTGTGACTTATTAAATCAGCATTGTGCCCAAACCCTTATTAATCCAATTAAAGGTAATTGTATTGTTTTCATTAAGCGTTCAGTTCTCGCAAGTTACCATTTCCCTTTCTGACATTGAAGGAAAGTGAAAACAAGGCCCGTTATTTTCTCTAGAAAGAGCTATGGTGCTGAACCTGAAGAAATATCACAGGGTGCAGGGATTGTATTAATGTTGCTAATTTGTCATTGTCAATGTCCAAAGCTTGCTTAATTGGGGTTTCTAGATATGCAGAGTGTGTACAAATGCAGTGAGTACAAATCAGAGATGGTATTCAGCAGGTTCTGACCAGTTCTGGAGAACTGGTAGCGGAAATTTTGAATAGTTTGGAGAACCGGTAAATACCACTTCTGACTGGCCCTGCCCATACCTATTCTTTCCCTCCCGAGTCCTAGCTGATCGGGAGGAAATGGGGATTTTGCAGCATCCTTCCCCTGGAATGGGATGGGAATGGAGATTTTACAGTAACCTTCCCCTGCCATACCCACCAAGCCATGCCGCACCAAGCCACGCCCACCAGTAGTAAAATTTTTGGAATCCAACCACTGGTACAAATTCAGTGATTTCAAGAGCTTGAAAAAGAGGCACCATGGCTAAATATCTCTGCAGATGGCCTTACTACTCTTACACCAAATGAAACTGGGAACAAGATTATAATATGGTGCACCAAGTGCTTTGAAATTTCATAACTGCAGTCTTCTGCAACTTTGTCCGGTTTCCAATAGGCTTTTGCATTATCTGGGACAATAAGAGATGCTTTTAGCAGTCATGCCCATGACTATCCCAGTTTTTATCAATATTAAACTGCTGGGCCTTTCCAGTAGTTATCCCTTTTATGGGATCCACAAAATGATCCTTGATGGTCTTCAACTCTGAATTTCAGATATAGCCATAAACCCTTTAATCCAGAGTCTCTTAAATAGAGGTAGACCCAGAAAATCTGTAGATTAACAACCACATCAAATCTTATCTGTTTTAAGTTCAGGTGGACTCACTTTAGACACAGGCAGATTTTGACTAATGCGTGGAATATAATAAATTAAACAATGCCCTTATTATTGAGAGTTTGTTTTAAAGTGTCCAATTATATTTCTATTTAGTGAAATTTTGTTTTAAGAAGCTGCTCTATAAATCATTTTATTGTGGAGAAGCTGATATAAATATATTTGAAACTAAATTTAATAATGCAAGGGCATATAAGAATTAAAGCCAATGATGTACTTTATCTATCCCAGTTAGTAGGCTGATTTTCTACTCAGATCTTACACCAGTATGTTACAATGAGATGGCTCCATTATGTACTTTTAGACATAATTTACTTAATCACAGTTTACCATTTTAACCTAATTGCCTGAACTCACATACAGCGAACCAATTACACTGACTGAATTGGTAGAACACTAGATTACAATCCATTTAATCATATTTTAGCCTAGTCTATGTGATGCAAATAAAACTCATAACCATGTTATTTTTGTTGGTATTATACTTATTTGTGTCCGATAGGATCAATGAATGTTTTCTCTATATTAATAGCCCCTATTTAATTCACATTCTCTATCTCCAGGGGTGGGTTCCAGCAGGCACTACTGTCGGTTTGCTCGTGTGAGCGTTTTCCATGCGTATGCCTGATGCGCACTGTGCATGCATGTGCAGTGCAAGTAAAAATGTTCTGTGCATTTGCAGAACTGAAAAACAAGATGGAAACCGGGGAACTGGGGCGGGGCAGGCCTGTGTTGCTGCTAGTTCCAGTGACCCAGGCTGCCAAACCACTACCAGTTCAGCTGAACTGGTAGGAACCCGCCACCATCTATCTCTTCTCTTTTTTGTGTAGCATACTGCTTAGGGACGTTGCTAAGTAATGCTCTTAAGCCATTTGGATTTCTAGACATCATGATTCTATAGTAGCTTTTAGAATAGTTTGAATAAAATTCATTTCCTTCATACAGAGGCTGTTTTAAGATGACTTCCAATCTGCCTTCCTTTATATAACAAACAAGTAATGAATTCTTCATTTATTTCAGTGTACATATCTGCTAAGCATCCAGATTGGATCGTTCCTGGGACACTTACCTTTGAAACAACCAAGCTCATAGAGCACCAAGGACCCTGCACCTCTTGAAATTCTCCAATTAGCTGTTCCAACTAAGAAATAGTTATAAAGATGTAATCATATACATTGAAATCCAATGTTCTTTATTGTAATGGCTTGTGCAAACATCAGGGTACAATCTTGCAGCACAGCAGGGAAGAGGCCAGTTGAAGATCAAGGGATCTTGTGCAATTTTTTTCAATGTGGAAAAGGAAGAAGAGGCATTGTGAGCTTGAGGGTCTCAAATTAAAGAGATGTCTTCCTTTGACCAAAGTACAGTGATTCACAGACAGGCTGAACAAAGTTCCACAAAATACATTTCATCCCAATGGATTTAAGGGAGGCAGATCAGATTTCCCCCAGGCTCGGGTGTAAACAAGGTGTTTATGTAGTCATCACTCAGCTAGTTTTGAGTAACTGTAAACAGAGATTCAGGGAAAGAAAGAAACTCATTGTACCTTACAGCCAATGGGCTGGGATCTATATAACATACCTATCTTAATCGCTGAATTAACTATTTTTCTGGGCTCATGCAATATTATTGTATGATAAACAGAATAGGTTTGCACAATATACTAAACAATACACATAACACACATACAAATTGTAAAGCCAAGCAATTATAGTGTTGTGCAATATTTTCAACAAACCTGGTAGAATATATTGTGCCTTGCTGCTCCTGGAATACCTCTTCACTAGAATTAATTCTCTCAGAATCAATAATCTGTATTTGTATTTGATTGTTAATTAAGATAAAGACCCTTAGGTCCTGCTTTAGGATTTAGTAGAAAAGAATCAAACTTTCCTTGTAAAATCATCTGTTCCTCATTCTGCCCTTGCTTTTTGAATCATTAAGCTGTTATCATTAGCCTGCATGTGACTTTACATTCAAAGCAAAGCAATAGTTCCTCTGAGGTATTAAAAAAGTTAAGTAAAATATGATAAACATAACAAAGGGAAACAGCAGGTTGATGTTGTTATGAGTAAAGTGACATGCAAATCGTTTTCAAAGCCAGTTCTTGCAAATGCAAAATGGTTGTGGGCTGGTATGATAATTGTAATATATTCTCATAGAGGTGCAGAAACAATAGATCAGGGGTGTCAAACTCGTGGCCCACAGGCCAGATGCGTTATGTGCTGGCTCCGGCCCTGCCTAGTTTAGTGAAGGGGAAAAATATGTCACGTGACGACACTGTGACAATGCAAGTTTGACATCCCTACCATAGATGGTACAAAGAGCAGAGGCCAGAATTCTTTCAGAACTGTACATTGAGTCATATACTATGGTGTCTGATTTAGATTCACAGATGTAGTAGCCAAATGCTACGCTATGGGTTCAAACCCTCTACTAAGAATTGAGCTCATGGACTCTTGGACTTTAGATGACATATATAATACAGTAACTTTAAAAGTTATCCAGTTCCTGGCTCCCAGTAATTACTAGAAATGATATAATCTATTAGAATAGTATATATCTTCCTTTAAGTGCTCCAAGTGCATATATAATCATTGCTACATGCATGAGATCTTATATGGCTATTCTATGTCTATATCCCAAATAGGTGAAACCAGTCACTAGGAGGTCAGTGTAACTAAAACATCACACATGATGTACATGGTATGAATATAGAGAAGTTCCATTCTACCTGCAAGAAGCAGAGGTGGGTTGCTCCCAGTTTGGCCCAGTTTGGCCAAACCAGTAGTGATAATCTGGCCTGGGTCACAGAACCGGCAGCAACCCAGGCTGGCCATGCCCCCAAAGCAGTTCTTCGGTCTCCGTTTGAGTTGCTGGCATCTTGTTTATTAGCTTTTAATTATCTTTGTGCATGCACACAACCATTTACAGTGAACTACGCATGTGCAAGCAATGTGCGGCGGCATCTGAGCGAGCGAGCGAATGGGTACCAGTTCACATAAGAACCCACTCTGGTAAGAAGGGTGTATATAAATGTCAGGGCTCATTATTGCATTGTCTATCAAGGAACTGCATCCTTTCCTTGTTTCTTTCATTCTTTTTTTCAATAGTCTTTTATTCAAAATTACAATTTACAACAATGCAAATAAAAACTAAAAAAATATAAATATAAAAGGTGCAGAAAAGAAGAGAAAAAATAAGAATACAATAAAAAAGGAAAGAAAGAGAAACATAATGAAATTACTTCCCCTTTCATCACAAGTATAAATAATGATTAGTAACTTATCACCTTCTCTTAAAATGCAACAAATGAGCTCTTCTTCCCATATCCATAAAGAGATCCACAAATTTTTTTCATAAAATCATAATTTCAGTCCCAATGTCAGCAAAAATTCATTAAGGGTTACTAGAAATAGTTACAAATCTATTTTAACTTGATCAAATAAACCAACTTGTGTTTCTTCTTCTTTCTTCTAACAATCTTAATCTTTAACTCCCTTTTTTACAACCCTGAAATCCCCTAATTAGCTGTAGAGTTGGAGTGAGTAGAGGGAGCTAAAATGTTCTTCTTAACACCATGTGGAGTTCACAGCAGATATATTTTTTCCTTGCACCCTAGAAGAGAAACATCTGCCGCTACGTAGGATTCAACTCCCAACCTTCCAAAAGGAAAGCAAGCATCTTCACCACCAGTCCATCATGCCACTCAACAACCTCAATTTTTAGTCCTTTTAAATAATATTCTAGCACTTGATTCCTTTTCCTTTTTGTTTCATTTTCTTTGCCACACCTCACAAACTTCTTCAAATTTTAACAACCTCTTTTGTAAATCCAGTATAGGAAAACTATTCAATTTTTAAAGTTTTATCTTTTTTAAAGAAATCAAAAGAAGAACATCCCCTCAGGAAAGATTATTTATAATTAACCCCAAAATCTTATTTCAAATTTATCGAATCTTTAGCTCAGTTGTAACTTTTTAAAACCAAAGTTTTAACCCCCTTTTGCTGTTATTCCAGATTTTTTTTACTGAAAATCTTCTTTTGCTATACAGACATGTACAAAGATTCTTAATAGCTAAAAAGCACTTGATAAGCAATTTCCAAAAGTGATTTAAAAAGTATGAACTCAGTGCATTTCAAAGACATTAACTGCTTTTTTAGCAAGATCGCTATCCTCTCATTTCCCAGAACTCTAAACCAGTTGGAGACTGTTGTCTTATGATCTTCAGGCAAGAAGCTGTTGTTTGGAGCACCTTGTCCAGAGAGGAATTATGAAGAGCTGTTCTACTTGCTGACTCTTCATTCCACCATGGTTGTAGGTTATGCTTTTGGCCAAGCCATTTTCATTTGTCATTTCTTCCCTGGAAGTGCTTGCTTGTCCCTTCACAAGACAGATTCAGGAAGCCGAAGTCTTATCTGAAAGACTGACTTTTCTTGAAACAACTTGCCTATGCTCTTCAATATAGATAGTCCTCGACTTAGTGACCATTCAAAGACACAATGGCACTGAAAAAAATGACTTATGACCATTTTTCATGCTTACAACCATTGTAGCATCTCCATGGTCACATGATCAAAATTCAGAGGCTTGGCAACTGGCTCATATTGATGATCGTTGCAGTATCTTGGGATCATGTGTTCACCTTTTGTAACCTGTCTAGCAAAATTCATGGGGAATCCTGATTTACTTAAGAACCATGTTATTAACTTAATAATGGCAGTGATTCACTTAACAACTGAGGCAAGAAAGGTCATAAAATGTGATAAAATTCACTTAACAAACGTCTCACTTAGAAACAGAAATGTTGGGCTCAATCGTGGTTGTAACTTGAGGACTATTTGTATCTATCTTTGTCACACTATGAAATACCATATTTTTTTGTCTATAAGACACCTTTCTCCCCTCCCCACAAAGTGGATGAAAATGTCTGTGCATCTCATAGAGCGAATATTTCCAAAGCCCCGCCCACCTGCCAGCCCCCACCCTTTGGCCACTGCCTCCTAGCAATTTGCCTCCTTGCAGCAAACAGCAAACAGCCTGGTCAGCATCAGCACAGCCTGATTTAGCACAAGCAGCTGATTGGTGGTTAGATTGTCCTCCCAGAATACCACTGATCAGCTGTTCCAAGCTGCGGGATCACCACCACCATTGTTGCCCATTACTGCTGCCACGCATCGCCACCTCCATGCATCCAATTTTGGGGTCATTTCAGGCAGCGGGGATTGTTTGCTGCAAGGAGGCAAATTGCTGGGACCCAGAAGCACATCTTTTTTCTTGTTTTCCTCTCCTAGGTACATTGTGTGGTCCAGAGCGTCTTATAGTCCGAAAAATATGGTACTTTAGCAACATCAAATAGGGCCTCTATGTATAGTATTGAAAAAGTTGGCAATGCATAATTTTTGGTTGAAAAAATAAAAAAAAAATCACATGGATATTCAGTGTTTGGTAAGATTCATCTTTTCCATCAGACGTTGGCAAAAGGTCAGTGATCCTTTAACAAATTTAGATATATGTGTTTTGCCTTTTACTTGTTTACCAGATATTGTTTGGCTTATTGTTTTTATTGTTATTAGATTGACGATAAACATGACTATTTAAATTTTTGTCATTTGTCCTGAAATGCAAAAAGCACTGGATATAAAGAGAACAAGAAATATAGAGGATTAAAGAGTGACGTCTGCTATCTGGCTCAACAGTCAAATGAGTTCTTCATTTATACACCATCAATTAAATGTATTCAAATAGGAGAGTTGCATATTTAAAGTGACATATCATTTTTTTCTTAATTATGTTTTGAATTGGTATCAACTTGCTTAGATGTACTGTAAATACAATGTCAGAAAGAGAAGAAAAATCAAACCTTGTCAAATGAAATCCTGAAAAAGACATAGTTGCTTTAAAGAGGCACTGTGCTTACACCTCACAAAACTCCACGTACCTATTTGGAATCATTTTCAAAGCCTGCAGATTCCTACTGGAGATGGAACAAACAGGTGAAGTGTTCTATTGCAGATGATGTTCCAGTTATAGGTTTTGTAACCCCAAAATTTATTAAGCTTTTGACTATGCATTCCATGTAATGTTTAGAGAAACACAGGATTTACATAACATAATAAATCAATTTAGTTTTGGCTAAGGTGAGCGGTTCCAACCAATATAGTTTATTCAGGAAACCATGATTTCAGAAATCCAAGTATGGATTAGTGATGGCTAAATATTGGTGACAAAATTGGGATATTCAAAGAAATGAGTGGTGTAATGACATTTGGAGTATTGCAACAAATGACAAATTAACAACAGAAATTAAACTTTAAAAAGGGATGATTGAAGTAAATAATTATAATGAAATATGGGGGGGGATTTCATAAAATCAGTGTTGGTGGAAGGCAAAGGGAATAAACCTACTCAAGAATATGTGTTGTTTTTGTTGTTTTGGAGGGTATAAAGGCACAATTGGAATATATTGTATATCTAATAAGGGAGTAAAAAAGGTCTCCAGGGAGTAAGGGGTGCATTGTAATATGTGGATTTTTTCCCCTTTTTCCTTTCCTTTTTTTTTTGTATTCAGTTGTTGTTTGCATTATTTGTGTTTAAAAAGAATTAAAAAAGAAATCAAAGCATGGTATAATTTTGGTTCTCATCAGCCCAAGATAATGTAGCCTATATAAGGAACAACCAAAGTTTTAATCCAACATTAAGGGCTTTCACAACCCAGCTACAAAGGAAGCAGTCAATCATGACATCTTCTGCGTCAACAAAGTTGAACTCTATACATGCAGGAGAACAATGCTAAAAAAAAGGTGATAACAAAATTAGAGATGAAGGAGATGGACAACATGCAGATGCCTGAGCAGTAAATTTTATAGACCTAATTTGTGAAAATGTTGTAAAACTGGATATGGATCAGCAGCTTTGTGTGTATAATGTGGGTCAGTATAAAAATATCAGGTTGATGAATCGGACTGTTTTTGACCATTAAAAAGATAGGGTGCCATATTTAGCTCTCCTGATTTATCTTCATAGCAATCCTGAGAGATAAGTCATTTTAAGAAACATCTGGATGAACAGACGTTTCTTAAACCCTTTCCCCTGGTCCACTACCTTAACAAGTTTGAACTCATGATATCACAAATGTCTATTTTTTGAATTAACACAGTTATTTCAAGGGCAGTATCATGTAATGGTAGTCTATGCCTGGTTTCACCCAGTATGCCAAAATATGGCTTTATAAAAACACCATTTGTTGAATGAACCACATTTTGATTCAACCGCATGACTTCATTTATATGTTATAATTTCTAACTGCAATTTACCCCTTTTCATAGCATTGTATAAACTAAACAATCAATATTATTGCTTAATATACTATATAAACCCAATATGTACAGTATATCTGAACAGGAATGTTAAGTTGTGCTAAATCCCCAGTTACTATAATAGGAATCTTTAACTTATTCTATCCTCAGTGCTAATCTGCAACTGTTCCCAGACTTTCAGGGACCATCCATCCATCCATCCATCCATCCATCCATCCATCCATCCATCCATCCATCTTTCCTTTCTGAATTGTGATCAGAATAGAGCTCAGATTCTGGTGGGAGATATAGAAGCCAATAATTTCCTGCATTACTATTTCAACATGTTGTGAGCTTTCCTTCCAATCCAGAAAGCCAGAGAACAGCAGAAAATATAAATGTTTTTATCAGGTGTGAAAGACCAGATCCATACATGAAGGTCCAGTTAAACTGATTTTTTGTTAAAAGCCTATCCACAAGAATCTTCTCAACTAATGATTAGCACCTGTTTGGAGCTAGATAAGAATCAATGAAATTCAAAGTGGTTGGACTTAGTCTGTTTGTGACTACGTAGGGATTCTAGACTGAACCCTCTTTTAACTCTACCTGCAGCTTCTGCCAATCCTTCTCCTACAGTTGTCTTGCAGGGTTACTAAATTCCAAAATCTTAGATGCATTAGATGAATAAGATGAATAAGAAAACTGCTGATCATGATGGAACAGAAATCCCCTTCACTTTGATGACAACTAAGGTTATCTATCTTGATCTGCCTAATGCAACTAACTGATCTTGCCCAATGCATGCATTTCTCCCAAGGCTGCTAAATAACAATTCTTCATGTATACCTGCAAGTGAATACTTGCTACTGCTAGAACATGATTCTGGATCAAAGTTCAGATATGAAATAATTCCCAATCACAGATTTAGTCCTTGAAAAATGCTTAAGAGAGAATGTTGCAATTTGTACAAATAATATATTAAAAACAAATAATAAATAATAATCACAACTACAGTATATTTCCCTTTGCATCCACTTCAATGTTTGAGCAGTTTTTTTTAAATAACCCTTTTTTCTAATGTAGGCTTATGACAATGAGGACTAGAAACATAATTTTAAAATGAAGACTATGCTTCTCTTGAATAAGACTTTGCAGGATCTGCTTAAGGAAATTTAGTGTTTACCCCTCTGCTGTAACTTTTCAACTTCTCCTGCTTGTTGCCTGTGATCACTATGCTCCCTAAAAAAAACATGCTCCCCAACTCGTTCTTCTGGCCTAGGATGGGACACTCTAGGCCCTACAGACTGCACGAGAGGCTCAGCCCCAAGGCCTTCCCACTTTGCAAACTTCTGCATCAAACAGCTTGGAATGTAGTGGAGCCAGTTATAACCTGACAACCTCCTTCCAAGATACAAAGGAGGCTTTTGGTTGTCACCTTTCCTGGTCCTTCCTGATGCAGAGGATACTTGTAGGAAGAGGTAGGAGCTAGGGAAACAAAAACAATGAGATTGAAAGAGAGGAGATGATATGCCCTGAGTGAGCTTTGTAGCAATAGCAATAGCAGTTAGACTTATATACCGCTTCATAGGGCTTTCATCCCTCTCTAAGCGGTTTACAGAGTCAGCATATTGCCCCCAACAATCCGGGTCCTCATTTTACCCACCTCGGAAGGATGGAAGGCTCAACCCTGAGCCAGTGAGATTTGAACAGCCGAACTGCAGCACTGCAATCAGCTGAAGTAGCCTGCAGTGCTGCATTTAACCACTGCGCCACCTCGGCTCTTTTTATATCCTGATTTTAATCTTATTTCATTGGAAAAGTCCCTATCAGCTGGACCATAGCATTAGGAGGAAGCATCAGAAGAAGTATCAGTGGATAAATGAGGTTCTGGCCTCAAGTCTTATTTCAGAAAAATGGACTCATAAATAATATACAAATCACCATCTTTAACTCCAATTCCAAATCTCTTCAATAAGTTATTGATGACCAAGTCTTTATTATGGTCTGCTTGAAATGAGATTTGAAATAGTATCTCTGTGACAGTTTTATCCTTTGCAGCAGAAAGGAAAATCATGTTAGCACCATGCCTTCTTAGAAGCAAATCCTGCTAAAATCTCCTTCCCGTGTCAACTTTGGCAGGTATTTCTTTTATTGGAAAAGACGTTTAGGCCATCATATCCTGTCCTAGGTATCCACACGTCCAACCTAAGAGAAATGGATACATATTTTCTGGTATTAAAAAAGTACACAATTAATCAAGACAGCAACAGTAAAACAAACATCTGTAACCAAAATTATGACATCCAGGAGCTATTGTGATCTTAATAAATTCATGCTTATCTTTTAGTGTCTTGTAGATATTTTGACTTCCAACAGCAGGCTTGCCTGTTTAAGTGTCTTGGTATTTTTTGTAACATAGACAAGTAAATAATTTCTATTATTTTGTATACTTGATTGTTCAGGAATAATTAAATATTGTGTGGGGAGCGTCAGTCTATTCTCAGAAATGTAAACTTTTCTTCATAGAACCAGACCTCCATGGACAGAGCTATTAGAGGGCATTTTGAAGACCCTGTGAAAAGATCTTTGGTTTATTGAATAAACCACCACTGGCTTGACTCATAAATCAGGCATAACTTATAGTTTGCAGAGTACAGTGGCTGAGCTCATACAACATGCTAAAATGGAGTAAAATCTCCTCCCTCTCTCAAAGACATATGGCGTTTTTGTAAGCAGTTATGTAAGTTATTTGCTGGTGTCTTCCCAGATATTCCTTTGACTTTCTAATCCCTATGTAATAGTATTTGCTCATCCAAACAAGGTGAAATACAATGCCTAAATTCACACAATAAGACAAAATCAACAGAGCTTAGCTGGAACTACAAACTCAATTTCTGAATTTGGCATAATTCTCAACTTTGTGCACAACCTAGCCTGTCAATGTAACCCCCCCCACCCCCCGCCAGTCTTTTATTTTCCACTGGACTCAATAAATATGAATGTGAATAAAAAGTTAAATTAAAAAAAAATGTTGGGGTTATATTTTCCCTGATCAGATTTACTGCTTTGAATGAAAAACATTGATTCATATCATCATCATCAACAACAACAGCAACCATTCTATGGATGGGTTCCCTTCTGTGAATGGACTTTGTGGTAGCTGAATCATTTCCCTTTTATTCAAAGGATGTTGAGAGGGCTTTCCTGATACTCTTCTGTCATTGAAAAAGAAATGTATGAAATGCCAGATGTGCTACACAATGCACAGTAAAAGGCAGTAGTTGGGAGTAGTTGGGAGTTAAACTCCACCTATTGTAAAGTTGCCAAAGTTGAGAAATATTAGTTAGAGCAACTAAGATGATTAAAAGCCTGGAGCCTAAACCATATGAAGAATGGCTGCAGGTTTTGGGTTTGGCTAGTCTAAAGAAGAGAAGAATTAGGGGTGACATGATAGCAGTATTTCTGTATTTGGGGGCTGCCACAAAGAATAGGGGGTCAAATTATTCTCCAAAGCACCAGCGGGCAGGACAAGAAACAATGGAGACTAATCAAAGAAGCAATCTGGAATTAAGGAGAAACTTCCTAATAGCTAGGACAATTAACCAGTGGAACAGCTTGGCTTCAGAAATTGTTTGCAATCCATCACTGGAGGTTTTTAAGAAGAGACTAGACAGTCACTTACCTGAAATGATGTAGGGTCTTCTATACCATTCTATTTCCATCCAACACTGCAGGAGGCAGCAGCTATTTAAATCAGATTCCAGGCATTAAACTAGAAAAACTTTTCCCAACGAATTTGAAAACGAACCCCTGTCACTTTCCACTTTATATCTTGGCTTTCCATCATGACCAGAAGAACTTAAGAACTATCATTCTAATCCTTAGTTTTTGACAGAACTACGACCACAAATTCATATATACACAAAATACTGCTTTGTAGCTCATACTATGATTGTTTCTTTTACTTGGCTACTCGATGTCTACTGCGTACAAAGAAAATCTTTATAAAATGTTTTATAGATGGCATTTTCCGCCTTCAAGGTTAGTAAAGATTATTTAAGGTTAAATCTGCAAAATTATGGAAATGCCACCAGACACATGGTTCATACTATCATATGTGGTGAACATGTCAAAAAGTAAAAACAATATTCACAAAAATATATACATGGCTGGAAAAAATGATAAACAATATATAGATTTGAAACCTGAGACATTTTTGTTGGGCATTTTACCAGTCAAAAACAATAAAGAGATTGCATATTTCATTTTATATGTATTAACGGCAGCGAGAATAGTATTTGAACAACAGTGGAAAAGTGAAGAGATCCCAACAGATGAAAATGTGATTTAAAAATATTAGAATGTGCAGAAATGGATAAGCTAATACTTATAATTAAGGAAAAGAAACTAAATATTTCTCTACTTGAGACTTATTTTATCAATGGTTAACTGTTAAAAACAAGAGATAGAAACAGGGAAATCCTGGCTGTTCCAGCAGGCTGGGGGGAGCTGAGAAGCATCTACCTCCACAGAAATTGTGAACGTTGGTTTTGTTTTTAATATGTTGTCTTTGTCTCGTTCCCCCCTTTCCCTTGTCTTTTGTGAGCCGCCCGGAGTCCTCTGGGAGTGGGCGGCATACAAGACAAATAAATAAATAAATAAATAAATAAATAAATAAATAAATAAATAAATAAATAAATACCATCCAGACCTTCCGCACAGCCCTTAAGATCTGGCTATCCCGTCAGGCCTGGGGATAAGATCCTAATCCGCCCCACCCGAATGCTGAATGAATGTTGTGTTTTACTGTTTTATTTTATTTTATTCACATATTTTATGTTTTGTCTTGCACTCCCTCCCACGAATTGTAAGCCGCCCTGAGTCCCCTTAGGGAAAAGGGCGGCCTATAAATGACAAATAAAACTAAAATAAATAAATAAATAAATAAATAAATAAATAAATAAATAAATAAATAAATAAATAAATAAATAGAAGGATAAGTGATACAAGAAAGATATGTTAACTTGATTAAACAAATATTAAGGTTATTATTATTATTATGTGGTTAATCTTTGGCGAGATTGACAGCCTTTGGGGCTGATTGGTAGCTCAACAGCTCGAGTCCTAACCAAGGACCTAGGAACTGTTAAGGTAACGTCGGAGGATATAAGCTGTTCCAAGTAGGGTGGTTTTTTGTAGAATCAGAATGTTCAAGTCTGATAAATTTAAAATTTCCAAATAGCGAGGTAGCCCTTTAGGTATTGCTCCAAGCGCTCCAATTACAATCGGGATAACATACGATTTCTTTTTCCACAGTCGCTCAACTTCAATTTGCAAGTCCCGGTACTTTGTGATTTTTTTCTTGCTGTTTATCTTCAATTCGTGCATCTCCAGGTATTGCAATGTCAATGAACCATACTTTTTCAACTATTGTTATGTCCGGTGTGTTGTAGACCAAGTACCTGTCAGTCTGGATTCTGAAGCCCCACAAGATCTTGACTTTCTCATTCTCTAAAACCTTCTGAACCTGATTTTCCCAGTGGTTTTTGCTGTACTCAAATCCAAACTTTTGGCACAATTGCCAGTGAATGATCTTAGCAATGAGGTCATGGCATTGTAGGTAGTCAATTTGTGAAATTTTGCTGCACCCACTGATCAAGTGGTCAACTGTCTCGTCTTATTCATTACAGAGGTGACATTTGCTGTTGGTGGTCACATGTTGAATTTTTGCCTTCATGCAGTTTTTGGCAGTTTGAGCTGCCAAAATAAAACCTTCTGTTTCTTTTTTCAGTGTTCCTGATCTTAACCAGTTCCAAGTTAGCTTTTGGTCAGCTTTGCCTTCAATACTTTTCAAGTATTGGCTATACATAGCTTTGTTTTTCCAATTTTCAGCTCACTTCTCAATTACTTCTTTCTTATATTCAGCTTTTGACTTGGTTGTGTTTAAAAGGCCTCCTTTATTTACTTCCTTAATCATTGGTGCTTCACTTTTCTGGATGTAATCATTCAAGCTGTGTTTTTCTTCTTCCACAGTCTGTTTTACTTGTAGGAGTCCTCGACCACCCTCTGCTCTTGGTAGATATAATCAGTCAACATCACTTTTAGGGTGCAAAGCATGATTCATTGTTATAAGCTTCCTTGTTTTTCTGTCCAAATTGTCCAACTCCATTTGGGTCCAGCCAATTATTCCTGCAGAGTATCGAATCACAGGTATAGCCCAAGTATTTATGGCTTTTATGATGTTTCCTCCACTCAATTTGGACTTTAATATCTTGCGAATTCATCAAATGTACTTGGCTGAAGTTAATTCCTTGACTTTATTATGCATTAAGTCAGAGGCCTCTAAAATTCCCAAGTACTTGTAGCCTTCTTCTGGTTTTACTGCCATTATCATTTCTTCATTCTCAAGTTCTATTCCATCATCTTCTATGACCTTGCCTGCTTTGGTTGCCATTGTTGCACATTTGTCAATTCCAAACTGCATACCAATGTCTTGGCTAAATTCTTTTGTGCTTTCAATTAATAAATTCAGTTCAGCTTCAAATCATCCATGTACACCAAGTGCGAAATTTTCAGTCCTTTCCTTGCAAGTTCGTATCCATAGTTCATCTTCTTCAAAATGAATGAATGAAATTCTTTGTGATTCAGTTTTTGCATGGCTTCCTGTCTGGATATTCCTAGTTTGGATATTTGGTTCTGCTCCAGCATCAAACCTGTTTCCTTGACCTCCCACAAATAGAGGGTGTGTGCATATGATTAACAGGCTGCCTCCTACAATTCCTCCATCACGTGTAGGGTGGATGCTGCAGCTCAGCAGGCAACCATGGTGTGATGTAAAAAAACAACACAGTTCCTTCCTTCTTAATATGGCCATCCAGGTTGAGACAGCAGTGTTATCCAGAGCTACAAACTACTAATACTCTGGGAAATTTTGACAGGAGGATCCATTCAGTTGTTGGATGAGGATAATCTAAACCATTTTTTTACAATCTTAGCTTTCAGGTGTGTTGATCTTCCACTCTCATGAGTTCCACCTTGTCTCTGGAACAATGAAAGAAGTGCAATTTGTCTGAAGGGCCACTGGTCAGGCAAGATAGATTGAAAAAATAGATTTTAAAATGGATAGTTTAACAGACAAATATTGCTGCTGGTATCGTTAGAACAAGATTTTTTTTCATATGCAAAAGGCTTTACAGTATCTATGTATATAATTTTGATCCTCAACTTCTTATTCAGTTCTTTTTCTGTGCCTTCTATCTTTTTCTATTATTTACTGCACAGCTTTCTAAAATGGGCTCCCTTTAGATATTTCAGAACTAGAATTGTTAGTCAGTACAGTCAATGATCTCAGATGAAGCAAACCTGGATTTGACCAGCAATCATTTCTGACCTAGCATTGGGTAAAATTCCTCCATGTGTCCTCATGTCCTCATCAACCCAAAAATAGTGTTGTCATTTCCGGATACAAAGAGTTTTTGCCTGTTGTTCTCAATCAGCCTTCCCAGAACGTGGATCCTACAGAAATATGGATCAACTCCCAGAATTCTCAGAAACAGCTATGCTGGCTGTGGAATTATAGAAATTGAATTTCATAAATCTGGAAAGCAATCAGTGAAGGGAAACTATTTGAAGTCCTTTTAGACATCTTTCGGTCATTGCCTCATGCATACCATGCATACTGAAAACAGGGATATCAGCAAGTGCACTACCTAGCAATTAAAATTTGCTGGAGAAAGTGGCATAAAAGCTGAAATGCGAGACAAAAAGAGGTGGGGAGCATTTAGAGCTGAAAGAAATAAAGGCTTCTGGTTGGACATCCTTTTATATTCTGAACGTATACTTTCCAGGTGCATATATCGAAGTGAACCTGGTTGTTTCCCTCCAATATTTGGTTTTCCATTGAGCAAAGCCTGAGCAATGCAACTGAGAAGCTTATGTCTCATATTTTGGCAAAGGAGCTTAAACAGCTACCTGATAATATATTGCAGCAAGCCAGACTGTGGTTTGTTTGGCTTAGTGTTTAGTGTGAACTAAGTCATTTTGACATCTAAACTGCAGTTTATGGCTTATGACTTTCTATGAATCCAGTCAAGACACTGAATCAGCACATTGGTCCATCCAGCTCATAATTATCAACAGTGACTGGAAACTGCTCTCCGTGGTTTCAGATAGATGGTTTTCCAGTACTACATAGAAATGCCACGGTTGAAACTCATTGGGAGAGATAAGATGTGGAATGAAACCTCCCTTGCTGTAGGTTACTTTCATCACTGAATGGCTATGAGCAAGTATCAAAGTCTTCTCCCAGAAAATGACTCTTTCCTCTCTCAGATGTTCTCTACTTTGGGAGGGATGACCTACAGAATAGTATTGATCCAAAACCTTTTGGAAAACAAAAATGAGATCCATGCCTTTTGAACCAGCATCAGCCTTATTAAGCATATCCTTGGATTATGTCTTTCAGTCTAAGTGCCTCTATAAATCACCACTATATAAAAAGGTTATGTAAACATTTCTTTTGTGTGCCTCTACTGTGAAAAGAATAAGTATGTCAGCTTTGATTTTAATCCCTACATTTTTTGTCTCTGATTTTCATGTTTTTTTAACTGTTCGGTTTTCCTTATCTGCATTTATTCAAGTTCATCCATTCAAGAGTGGGCAGGATATAAGGCAGTATGTAGTGATTAAATCATCTGGGTTGGATTAGGAAGAAGGTGGACTTCACTGGGTGAGTTTGAAAAGTCCACTCTTATATGTGAATGTCTGGTTGGGGAAACACTGAGATTTAACTAAAGCAAGATAAAGTTTCTGTTTGTACAGAGACCATCTGGCTATCTTCAAATTCTTAATTTGGGCAGATGGCATGCCTTCTGAAAGAGCAGATAAGCTTTCTGGAATCACAATTATTGTGGCTTGGGGGGGGGGCACTTCATCTGATTCAGCCATGAAGGCTGGAGAGGAGGTCTTGGCAACAGCAATTCAACTCTTCAACTCCCATAGCCTAGACTACTGCAGACGGGGCTATCCAAGGTTCATTGGAAGTTGCAATTAGTGAAGAATGCTAATAGGTGAGAGATATTATAGAAATGCCATCCTATATTGTCAACATCACACTGGCTTCCAATATGTTTCCAAATACAATTCAAAGGGAGCTAGTTTTGATTATTAATGCCCTAAATAGTTTGGCTCCTAAATTTGCAGGCCTCCAGAACCAACTTATTCTATTTGCTCATTCCAGTTGAGAATATTGAAGGAACTCACTCAATAAGAGGTGAAAAGATTGGGGCCCTAGGACTCAGCTTTTCTTTAGTGGCCTCTACTTGGTGAAATACTCTCCTATCAGAGTTTACATTGCCAACAACTCTTGACGTCTTTGGGAAACACAACAAGATACAAATTATTCTTCAGTTCTTTTGCAAGCTGAAGTTGCCCAATGTTCAGCTAAATTTATCAAATATGTTCAGTTGGTTTTATGTTATTTGGAACCTAAGTTTTGAATTATGTTGATGGTTTTGTTTGTTTTTAATGTTTTTTTATGAATGTAAACTGTCAAGTTATGATTTTGGTGGTATGTATGGAAACCCACCCCAAATATTTTACCTTTAGAACTGAAGGAAAAAGCCAGGGTAAAATGCAAGAACGAATGAATAAATACATTCACCCCAAATCTATATATGTTTCTATTTCCTATGTGAGGAAGTGCTACATTAGAACAAACTACTAAATGATTATATGAAGAGTTAATTATAACTCCATGTTGCTTTATACATTTGTATATGCATGCATTTAATAAGGGTTTATTTTTTTTTACATAAAATCAAATATTGGTGGTAGAATAGAGAGAAAATGCATATATCTTCACATGCCTTTATTTTTGAATGCAGAATGAGAGCCTTCTTGGCACAGAATTTTGGATTTCTTGGCACAAAATGTGAATTGGTTTCTTTTCTCAGAGTTTTGGCACATAGCACTGCTTTATTGTGATGCTTAATTATATTGTTAATGTCACGCACAGCTTAGAAATGGCTAAGTGCACCATAATCATTCTGTGTGATTATTAGGGGATTATTTTACAGTGAGATTGGATGCATTCCGTTTACCCAACATTCTATCACCATCCACAATTTCATAGAACCCTGAGGGGTAAAATTCAAAAGTAGAATTCTGGAATATGCAAACCAAAGAAGAAACTTGGTGTTTGGAGAAAATCACACAATCAATAATGCCTTAATACAATAGCAGAGTTGGAAGGGACCTTGGAGGTCCTTCTAGTTCCTAGGCAGGAAACCCTATACTATTTCAGACAAATGGCTATCCAACATCTTCTTAAAGACTTCCAGTGTTGGGGCATTCACAATTTCTGGAGGCAAGCTGTTCCACTGATTAATTGTTCTGTCAGGAAATTTCTCCTCAGTTCTAAGTTGCTTCTCTCCTTGATTAGTTTCCACCCATTGCTTCTTGTTCTACCCTCAGGTGTCTTGGAGAATAGTTTGACTCCCTCTTCTTTGTGGCAACTCCTGATATATTGGAACACTGCTATCATGTCTCCCCTAGTCCTTCTTTCTATTAAACTAGACATACCCAGTTCCTGCAACCGTTCTTCATATGTTTTAGTCTCCAGTCCCCTAATCATCTTTGTTGCTCTTCTCTGCACTCTTTCTAGAGTCTCCACATCTTTTCTACATTGTGGTGACCAAAACTGAATGCAGTATTCCAAGTGTGGCCTTACCAAGGCATTATAAAGTGGTATTAATACTTCATGTGATCTTGATTCTATCCCTCTGTTTATGTAGTCTAGAATTGTGTTGGCTTTTTTGGCAGCTGCTGCACACTGCTGGCTCATATTTAAGTGGTTGTCCACTAGGACTCCAAGATCCCTCTCACAGTTACTACTATTGAGGAATGTACCATCTATACTGTACCTGTTCATTTCATTTTTCTTGCTTAAATGTAGAACCTTACTCTTTTCACCATTGAAATTCTCTTTTTCTCATACTACAAAAGAATAGAATAGAATATAATTTTTTATTGGCCATGTGTGATTGGACACACAAGGAATTTGTCTTTGGTGCATAAGCTCTCTGTGTACATAAAAAGACAAGATACATTCATCAAGAACAAAAAGTGTTGTACAACACAACAAAAGAAATTGTTTTCCTTTATGAGAGAAATAATCAATCTTTGCAAGGAGATTTGGAATCAATATAAATCCCAGACAAACTATGAAAAAAGACCAATATGCATGATATGATTTGTCTGACAGAGTTTTTAAACAGATCTGAATCTAGTTATCATCAAATATTTTTGAGCCTCAAGTGTGATCTATCTTGTTTTACTCTAGTAAAATCATGCAAGCTTGTTGAAAGACGAAAGTTGGGGACTCTGTCAACAATATGTTAGGGAAAACATGTGCCTGCTGAAGAACAGCAGTTACAACAAAGTTGACTACACCACTAGATTCCATATCAATATTTGCACTGGAATTAGATATACTTGGGTGGAGTCCAGATGCATTGGACAGCATGTCCTATTATCCAAAATCCTCCTGACCAATAGGAAGGCATCAAGTTGGGGATGGCTTAGCCTTCCATGATATTCCTCCTCCTCCTCCTCCTGTTCTTCCTCCTCCTCCTCCTTTTCCTCCTCCTCCTCTTCCTCCTGGTATCTTGTATTGGAAGTTGGCAAATTTCAGTGCCTCTTGCCTTTTTTTTTATGTTCTTGTCCAAAACATGAACATTTTTTTTTTTACAAAAATAGATACCTACTTCTTCCAGAACTGCATTTCCATTGAATTTAATAATGGAAATAACTGATATTTCTCATTGCAGAAATATGTTTTCTCTTCTTGATAGTATTTACAATTTCACCATTCTTTGAAGAGCATCTCATTTTATACCCATTGGACTCATAACATTTTAAGATTTTACATGTTCTCTTTATCAAAGGCTTCTGTTCTACTGTCTGTGTTTTGGCGACTGTCATATTTCTGCTCCATATAAAATGACTAGTAAGACATAACACCCGAAAATCTGCCAACTAAGTTTTAATCTTAAGGCCTGACAGTAAATATGTTGACTTACTTTTTGAAAAGAACATCTTTCTTGTTCAATCCTGCTCCTTTTTTCCATACTATGAATTCATCTATCAATCAGAATAAAGCCTAGGTATTTATGGCACCCGCAGTGCTTTATTTCCTGCTAGTATAATATTTGGTTCAGGGATTTTATGTTAACTGATAACTATTATTTTTGTTATCTTTTGATTTATGCTTATCCCCTAAGGTTTATTCAACCGGAGTAAACCATGAATATTATTTGCTACTAGGATGTTGTCATCTATATAATGTTTGTTATTATGGATTTAATATTTGTGCCTTCTTGATAATTGTCTACAGATTTTTTGAAAATTATTTCAAAATATATATTGTACAGCAAAGGAAATAATACTTACCCTTTCCATGTTGTACATAATATTTGAAATTGTTTTGTTGTTCCTCTTAGTTTACAACTGTTGTTACTTCCAACATCATAAGACAATTTTCTCTATCATTTAATTCTATAGCTTTCAATATCTCTAGCAATTTACTAACCTTCACTTAATCCAGCATCTTTTTATAATCAATAAAACAAACATAAACATTCACATTCACATCCCTAAAATGTTCTATTAGGTTTTGTATTGTAAAAAGTGGGTCTCTGATATCTATTCCATACCTTAATCCAAACTGGATCATATTTCAAATAGTTTCATAGCTTGGATAAATCTTATTGTGGAGTGTTCTAAGAAATATGTTTAAAGCATGATTCCTCAATCTGAGTTTTGGGTGTTGGTTGTAGGTCAGCTTAGTCCAGTTTTAATATTTCTCAATTCTGCATTTAATATTTTCCAAAATTTTTTTATATACACCATACAGTTGGAAGTTATATTGGAGACCTTCTAGTTAAACATCTTGCCCAGTTTTCCTCAGACAAATACCTGTATCCAACCTCTATTTAAAAATCTCCAGTGATGAAACATCTACAATTCTAGGAAGTAGGCTATTCTACTCTTTAATTGCCTCATGAATTGGAAAGTGTTACTTATTTCAAATTTGGATCTCTGTCCCCAATAAAGCTTCTTCCAATTGGTTTTGTAATACCCTCAGGTATTACAGAGAATAAGTTCTCTTCTCTATGACAACCCTTCAAGAATTGGAAGATTCCTATCATGTCTCCCTTTAGCCTTTTCTTCTTTAAGATAAATATATCCAGATCTTTAAACCATTTCTCTAAACTTCTCAGCATCTTTGTGCTTGTCTCTTCACGGTTTCCAGTTCCTCAGCATTCTTCTATTGTGATAACCAAAACTGGAGATAGTATTCCAGGTGTAATGTCACCAGTAGAGCATGAAGTGGAACTATCACTTCTTATGATCTTGACATTGAGCTTCTGTTGACCCAGCCCAGGATTGCAGTGACTTTTTTGGCATGATTCCCACCACTCTATCATGATCAGAACTTATATCAGCTCCTGGGTATGTGTTTACACCCAATACGCTAAATGAGAATATAAACAATTTGATTTCTGACTATAGGTTTTCATGCATTTGCAAGTAATGCACTTGTATCTAGTTTCCTAGATACTAATTTACAATTTATTGATAATCACATATTGTTCCTCACAGAATTGTATCAGATAGTCACTTCTTTCATTTCTGATGTTTAGAAATGTCAGATCTTCATATTTTCTCCTCCTCATGGCAATTGCAGAAGGGATTAAAAAAAGTGGGGGAGGGGGAAATCAAGGTTAGCAGCCTTTACTGTGCAATCAAATATATGTTTATTACAACTCCCTGTCTGACAACTTTGTGCACAGTAGGGAATCTTATATTACATTTCCCACTTTTAGTGAAGGAAATAGCACATCAGCCCTGAGTTTTATTAAAGTGGGTTGTGGTCAGGGTTTACATGCCAGAAACTAGTAAAAGAATGTCTGGCTTTGGATGGAAAAGTGAATAAGTGTGGTTAAGAGCAAGGATTCATGCTGCAAGAAAAAAGGAGTTCCAGTAATTTTTTTTTGAAGTAACTTAACAAGGTCTGAATGGCAGCATTAGGTGTGCCTCACAATTTTACACTTGGTTACTGCGATTATTAATAATAGTGGGTGCCTTTGGAAATGTGATGCTTAAAGGAGACCCTCATCCTGCTGGATAATCTAGTCTAGGTTAAGAAGACATGGGTATAAAATTAAAAAAAAAAACCTTTATATTTTGCCATTCTGTTTTTTATTCTGGGCCACTGTGAAAGTCAGCTTCGTCTTTGTAATACAAGCCAATAGGTGGCACTGCTGTTCAGATTAGCATTTAATGAAATGGCAAAGCTTTTTTTTTTTTTTTTTAAGATTTCATTGTCTTATAATCATTCATTTATTTAGAGTAAGACCTATTGGACTCAGTTGAATTTTCTTCTTGATCACTCACATATCTATGATTGCATTGTACCTCTGGGGCAGTGTGTGTGTGTTTGTAATCCTATTTCAGGATAGTATTTTTGATAACTCTGCAAAAGTTGTTTTTGTCTTCTCTAATGTAGGTGCTTGATCATTTTCTGTTATAAGTTGTTAATTTTAATATTATTTAAAAAAATATTTGTAAGCCATCTAAAATTGCAGCTGTGATCGAGGTAATCCATAATTTTGATTAAGTAAAATAATTTAATAAAGAATCCCAACTTGTGCTATTTTACTGTAGCTGCCACCTTATACTTGCTTGTATATGATTGTCATATGGTGACAATCTGCCATGAACTCTGGGGGTGGTGGTGAATGGGAGGATGGATGCCTGGGGGGGAGGGGACAAAAATAACTGCTGTATCTCTCCCAGATGTTTCTTCAAGGTCAGCCAGCTGGAAGAAGAAGGCCAAGCTAAGCTTAAAGTGACCTTTCTGATCATATCTTGCTTGAACCTGATTGATCAACAATGGGAGGCCACTAAGGAAGGGAAAAGTTTAACTTAGGGATTTTGGTGCACGATTCTCAATTCTGTCTGTGCTTGATTGCAATGCACTTAACTTGTAATAAAAATATTAAAACGAACGGAGCCAAGGATCGCTTTTACTTAAGAGGTTTAAGCAGTGGCTGGTCTGACAGTGACACGCATCTATTTCTATTCAGAGATACACCTGTTCTAGGACATGAATTCATATAGCATGCTATACTCAAGAGGCACTTGTGGAAGAAGATGGGTCAATGAAATGAAAATGGAGGTTCGACTGCACACAATCAAAGTTCCACCCATGTTTTATACATGTTTTACATGTGTTGGACTTGCTACACATGTACAAATGTCCTTGACTTATAAGCACCCATTTAATAACCATTCAAAGTGATAGCAGCGCTGGGAAAATGACTTATGAACATTTTTCACACTTACGATCATTGCAGCCTACTCATGATAACGTGATCAGTTGGGGGGGGGGGGGGCGGTGTCATGTGATTGCCTTTTGTGATTTTTCTGACATGCAAAGCCAGGTTCATTTAGTAACCGTTACTAACTTAATAACTGCAGTGATTCACCTTAATATGGCAAGAAAAATTGTAAAATGAAGCAAAACCCACTTAACAACTCTCTTGCTTAACAACAGAAATATTGGGTTCAATTATGGCTGTAAATCGAGGACTACCTGTATGAAAGGGGTGAGGCTTCAGCTGCAGGGGCACAGATAACTTGTTCTCTGTTTCTATCTGCAGTTCAGCATGTTGTGTGATCTAAGTCCTAGCTAAACGCAGCGACAGGGTTTTCTTAACCCAGAGGTAGGATGTCATGTGCTGTGTAAATCCATTTTATTATTAATCACAGCTTCCATTATTTGTTGAGGCTTCTTTACAACATTATTGCCTTCCTTCAAACAGAGAGAAAGCAAGGCCTCTTACAGCTCTCAGCATAATTTCACGTGAATTTTGGCTTAATTTCAAAAGCCTTGGGTAAGTGAACAAAGACCTTGGCAAGAGATATTTGTCTCCTTGGTAATCTGCTGAGCGGAGGAAAGATGAGAACAGAGAGAGAGGGGGGAGAGAGGGAGGGAGGGAGGGAGAGAGAGAGAGAGAGAGAGAGAAAGAGAGAAGCAGGAGTGTTCTACATTAATGAGAAATGACCATGAGAAATTAACTTGCAGTTGAGAAAAAAAAAAGTTGTCCATTCTTATCTTGGATAACAAAAACCTTCCGGACTGGAATCTTCTGCCTGGTTTACCCAATGTTGCATTCTAGATCAGAGAGAGATTTTTAAAATGTCAAGTTTTTGTTGTTGAAAGTTTTTCCTTTTAGCAGAATCCAACCAGTCATTCCCATCTCCTGGAATTAGTTGTCCACTTTTGTTTCTCAAAATTCCATTTAATCACACTTAAAAAGGTAGAAGGCCTAAAGAATGCTTCTGATAGAAAAAAAATAGCAATAGCAATAGCAGTAGACTTATATACCGCTTCATAGGCCTTTCAGGCCTCTCTAAGCGGTTTACAGAGAGTCAGCATATTGCCCCCAACAATCTGGGTCCTCATTTTACCCACCTCGGAAGGATGGAAGGCTGAGTCAACCCTGGGTCAAAAACCAAAGAAAGATGACATCTGAATTAATTGAAAATTAAGACAGTTAGAACAAAAGGAAGGAGTAAATATTGGTTTCTTTGACCAAGATTAAGAGAAAACATGTTTCTATAAAGCTCTAGGAAACATTAATGGCCATTTTGCTGACACCAGGACTGAAATGTTAATAGTTTATAAATTTATGCATGAATAAGTTAGGGTTACAAAAGGAGATGCTTGCATGTAACCTTGAGGATTGAAATCTTGTTTAATTTGTCAGAACTTGTGATAAAGATATTTGCTTCTTCAAATATTTCTCTCCTTATTTCTTCATCTTCTTTCTTTGTTGCACTTTTTATTCTGTCTTTATTTTTTATTTAGTTTGCACTTTCTGTTATTGAAATTTTCAGATAAAATATTTTTTTAAAAAAAGAAAGGCTGAAGAAGAACTCTGATAACTTTTTACCATCTTTTCTTTTCCATCCTATATGAAGCAAAAGCTTTGCAATAGTGAATACAATATGAAAAGCTCTTTGTTGCTCTGAATATAAAATAGGATGAACCTGGTGACTGGGGAATTCTGGGAGTTGAAGTCTACACATCTTAACATGACCAGGGTTTAGAAACACTGAACTAGATGGTGGCAGGACAATTTCTCTGGAAATTCACAAAAAAACTGGAAGAACTTTGGGAAGATCAACCCAAAGGTCTGCTTAGACATTTCTGATAGAGATTCTCTATAATGTGACAATCAGGGGCCACTTTGCTTTTCTCCAGGACAAGTCAGAAGAAAGAGGATGAAGGACTGTCCATGTTACTGAAACAAAAAGCTATTGCAAATAACAGAGAAAAAACAATAGAAATCCATGAAGAAATAAGCAGGATTATACTAGGAGCTATAATGCAGGAAATCAGTAGTGCAATGGATTAGAGCATACAGGATTAAAGGACTAGTCCAAAATCTTCTCAGAAACAATAGATTAAGGATGGATGGGAACTAAAGAAGAAAAGCAGTTCTAGGAAGATTCATGTAGGGCTGAATAACTGGATGAAGATCCAAGGTCCCACAGGAACTTCGACGTTATAATATTTTTCAGACTATAAGACGCTCTGAAGTTGCACCTAGCTTTTGGGGATGAAAATAAGAAAAAATACCCCTGCCTTTGCCTCCTAGCAATTTGATTCCTTGCACCAAACAGCAAACAGCATGGTCAGTTTCAGCACAGCATGATTTAGCACAAGAAGCTGATTGGCAGTTGGATCTGCCTCCCGGAATACCTCCTATCAGTTGTTCCAGGCTGCAGAGATGCTAGTGCCACCCATCGCCACTGCCACCTATCACCACCTCCACGTGCCCCGTTTTTGGCCTCCATGCATCCCGTTTTCAGCCTCCATGCGCTCCATTTTTTGGCCTCTGTGTGTCCCATTTTTGACCCATTCCAGGCAGCAAGGATCACAACCACCGTCTAGCCCTGCTACCTAGAACAGGCCAAAAATGAGATATGTGGAAGCAGAAAATGGGGTGCACGAAGACTGAAAACAGGCTGTGTGGATGTGGTAATAGGTAGCAGTGGCGATGGACAGTGACAGCGCCAATGGGTGGGGGCAATCCCTGCGGCCTGGAACAATTGATAGGAGACAGATCCAACCTCCAATCAGCTGCTTGTGCTAAATCAGATTGTGCTGAAGCTGATCGCACTGTTTGCTGTTTGCTGTTTGCTGCAAGGAAGCAAATTGCTTGGAGGCAGAGGCCAAAGGGTGGGAGCCAGTGGATGGGCGGGACGTCAGCAACCTTCACTGTATCAGATGCACAGACATTTCCACCCACTTTTTTGGGGGAGGAAAGTATGTCTTACATTCCAAAAAATTCGATATATCATTACTTTCCTCTTAAAAATATCAGAAAGAATTTTTGAAGATTCCCTAGAATGCATGTTTTCCAGTTCTCTTTACTGTGGATATTAAAAAGATTTAAATGTATGATACTTCACAATATAGATGCCCCCTTTCCTTTTTTTTTTAGTTCTGCACTAAGAGCGGTCAGTATTCAAATAGCAGCAGAAATCTGATGTATGGATGGTTCTGAAAGTTGAGCGTAAAAGCTTGACATTTAACTTGACCCAACATGGCATTTCATAAGTGGCACAATGCAGGAGTTACTTTTCAAATATGACTCATCAAAGATTGCAATCTAGGTGTGAACAAAACAATCTCTTCCCATTTGTGTTACCATGTATGAGCCAATTATGGTCTCCTTTGGTCCTTCAATTCATTTTAAAAAAATATTTATTTGAAACCATGTCCCTGACCTTAGAGGAAGAAAAATCTTGTCTGTTTTTTTTAACGATTTAATTTTTTTCTATTAGTTTATTGAAGTATACAATACAAAGAAAAAAACATGAAGGAGTAAGAAGAGAGGGAGGGAGAAAGGGGGGGTATAGTGTAATGGAAGAAAAAAGAGAAAAAGGCACCAACTTCCAACTCTCTTTAGCACAGTAGAAGGTAACAACATTACAACCACAACTTTTTCCTTTTACACAACAGTATGAACAAGCCATTTTTAGAACAATAAGCCTGTCTAGTTTACAAAAGCAGAACTAAAGTTTCTTTTTTTTTTCCTCATTGCAAATACAAAATTCAGAAGCAGTTTCAAAATATAGACAAAATTAGATACACAGTAATCTCTAATTTAGATGAAAGATTCAGTTTAACCATCTCTGCTTCTCTTTGCTGTGGGGAATAATATATCATTCATTCTCATATTTTCAAATCTAATCCATAATATTTTACCAATTTTGGAATAATATTCAACATTATTTAAAGAACAAAAAATCTTATCTTTTTCAGCCAGCATGGTATTCAGTATGCATGTATGTAAGTAATAAAGGCCTCCTACAAGCACTGCATCTCACCAGAAGGAGCAATTTAGACAACCACATTTAGACAATCAAGAATGGTACGGTAGTACAAAAATATACTTTCAAGTCTCCCTAAATTCTCCCAGTTCTGTAAAACATCCAATCTGTACATCTTGAAAGACAAAACAAAGGTACAGACACATGATTCCATGAATGAGACAGGTTTAAATAATCCTTAGTTGCAACAGATTAAAAATAATAGTTTAATCTTACTCCAATATTTCCAATGGAGCTTCAAATGTCATGACTGAATATTTTTATGTGGAAAGATCCTTGCACCTTATTTAACCCTCTGTTTAACAATATGGAAGTTATTCGAATCTTAAATCAGATTTTATCTCTGGCAGGGGAACTCTGGATGTCAAGTCCCCATATCTTAAAGATTCTGAAATTGAGAAATATTGCTTTAATTGTTGATCATGGCATTGTTTATCCCCATTCCTTTTGTTCTGTGCATTCCTTTTTCAATTTAGATCCTGAAAATCTTTGGGGAAAGATATGCCTAATCTTCTTCAGCGGGGTACCCAAAATAAGATTTGAGGACTTTAAAGTAATTAAAGCCCTTCTTTTTCTTCCACATCAGGGGCTAATTAACAATATGCATATGTAAAATATATTGTTTGTAAAGATGCAAAAAAGGTCCCTGAACCCTCATACTCAATACAGCTAAAAGATCCTATGTATATGATAAGTTACATCAATTAAGCTACAATCTTAAAATAAATATGATTTCCTGCAAAGCATTTGTCTAATGTCAGCACTATGGAGCACTAGGAACTGCCTGGAGCTGTGGAATGGTACAATCTCTGTCCCAACAGGAGATTTCCCTGCCTGGATTATTCAGTTTAGAGAGACTAGATTGTGAGTATGAAATTCCATCAGAAGAGAGAACAATCCTTTCTAATGGAAAAATCAGTAATTCCAGTAATTCTACCTGCACTGCCAGTTTGCATTAAGCTTTTGGATACTCCCCAAGGGTAGCCTCCTATAGGCCATTGCAAGACCAGTTTTAGATTTGATGAAGTTCTAGAAAGTGACAATAGTGGTGGCATTGGGCTGCTCTGACAAGAATGTCTCCAGAAAGGATTGAAAAAAACATGAACAACATGGCTATAACTCTGTAATTGAAGACTTGCTCCTTTTTATTTGTGCTGGCCATCTTGACTTTTTTAATACTCTGCTTCCCTTATTACTGTGCCCAGAATCAGACAATCTATCCATGAAGCCATAAAGCAGATTGTGAAAACAATCATATCCTCTCATTCCTCCTTCCCAACCATTGAACATGAATGCTTTCACCTCCATCCTCCTCCACCATCCTGGTCTAATCCTCTGCTCTGCACTGGAAGTCATTGAAGTTGACTGTGGTTATTGCAAATCATGATGAGCAATACTTCAAAAGGATCTACAGCAGTCTCCTTATTCAAGGGTTTCCAGAATTCCAGTAAAAGATCATTATAAGCTTGGATATGAAACTTCTATTCCTTCAGCCTTGTTCTAGGATAGTGATGGCTTACATTTTGTCCTTGTGTGCTGAAAGTGCACGCACATGCCCACAATACAATGCACATGCCTGTGCATGCACGTGCAACCCCTCCCCCGCACCCAGTTTTGGGACTAGCAGACCTTCCTGAAGCCTCCTTGTACCAAAAAAGGACCGGGGGGGGGGGGAAGAGAGATCTCCCTCAACCCACCTGCATGCCTATGCTGTTACAGGTGTTATGTCAGCCTTGTATGCAGCTTTATTCATCTCTAGCATTAATCTTCATTGTTCAGTGATGCATTTCCTGCCTCTCTAGGATTTACCTCTAACTGCTCCTGTGAGGCACTTCCTGTTGGGTGTATATAGTTATATATAGTTATATTCTGGCTTGTATAGTGTTTTGCAGAGACCCGAAAATCAGCTGGCTGGGGCGCGCCTGCTTGGTGGAGCTCAGCTGGGTGACGGCTCATGTGCCAGCAGAGAAGTCTCCATGTGCCACCTGTGGCACGTGTGCCATAGGTTCGCCCTTACAGTTCTAAGACAATAGACAAGATATTCCTTTGGTCTTCTACACAAGCCCAGAATTACAGAACATAATCTTTATATCTGTCCTGAAATGCAAGCATAGCTATATAAGGGTACAGTGTTCCATGTGGGAAGGGCTTTAATAAATAATCTTATAGTGCAAATAAATCAAATGTAAAGGTGTAATAGGAGATTTATTCAAAAAAGATAAATACAAGAAGAAAGAAAAACCAACAATCACTGAATTTTGAATAAAATCAATACAGTCATCCCAGCTGAACTAATACTTATGTCCTTTAATAGGATTTCAGCAATTGTTTATTGCAGATAGATTGACTACAGGGAGATTATTTGGGCTGACTAAATGTTCCTCCTCCTCCTTTTATGCTTTATAGAATGTGGAAAATAAATGGAAGCCAGATTTTTTTTCAGGATGCGGGGGGAAGAAAATCACTGGATTATTTTTTTTAATCAAAAACAATGCTACATCCCTGATATCCTGGGCCTGGCTGGTGAATGAAATAAAAATAAGGGCTAAATCCATTCTTGATAGAATTGTAGAGTTAGTTCTCCTTTTATATGAAGGCTATTCCACAGGAGAGACTCTTTTGCGAAACTTCTATTCAGGCCTCTCAGCACTGGGACAATTTATCAGATTCTTTAGAGAGTATTGAAGCGCCACAGCAATGCTAAAGGTTCTCACAGAGGCACAGTGTTGGAGATATTTTTTCCAAAACGCAAGCATGTTGACCAACAACATGCTGTGCTTAGAACATGAGCTGGAGACACACACCTTACTAACTATGGGAGGTGCTACAGAGGTTGTGAGATTTTGGCCACTAATGGCTTCAGTGCTTATTGTGTTTGGACTCATTATTTGAATCCAATTTTCTGCCTCCAAAGATGTCCACAGTTGAACCATCATTTCTTTGTTTCTAAATATTTGATAGACATTATAAAACCCAAACCCAAGATTCCCCCCAATGCCTTTTCAAACCACCAGCATTTTGAGATGAGCTATTCATTCTCCAGGACAAGATGCATACTTTCTAGACAGTTTCTCAGTTAAACCTTCATCTTCACAATTTCCATAGAAAATAGCTTGGCATGATTTGTCTCTGATTGTATTAAATAGTGTACACCTTTTATTGATAGCTTCTCACAAGTGATACTTCTGGTATCAAACAGTTTGAAACACATTGTATTCAGTTGTGCATAGAAACCAGGAGGGAGAGGCAAAATATATTATTCTGATCATAGAATATTCCAGCAATTTTTCAGAAATAACTATCAGAAGAGGAAGAGGGATTATCATGTTCCAAATCTGGTCTAACCTTGAATTTGTTGACTACCTTTGGCATGGCCAGATTGGCATAAATAAAAAAAATTGAATGTCTTAGTGCTCCTTGGATTAATACCCTTCACATATCCCTACTACCACAATTGCCCAAAAGATCCACCATAAAAGCAGTCAAGGAGAAACATTATTTCTGAGGAGAAAAGGCATTCATGATGTAACGTTATATGAGAATAACTTTGGGAGACAGGAAGAAGAGTCATAGACTACGCAATGGTCAGATAAGAGACAACTGAGCCCACAGAAGAAATTGGCATGTGGCAAGAAAAGGGATCCTCTCTAGTTTCCTGGATTTTAAAGATGAGGGGGGAAAGTTGTACTTTCAGCCTTGCAAAAATACAGGTAGTCCTCAACTTACAATAGTTTGTTTAGTGACCGTTCAAAGTTACAATGGCAATGAAAAAAGTGACTTATGACAGTTTTTCACAGTTACAACCTTGGCAGCATCCCATGAGCATGTGATCAAAATTCAGATACTTGGCAACTGACTCTTACTTATGACTGTTGCTGTATCCCAGGGTCATGTGATTACCTTTTGCCACCTTATGACAAGCAAAGTCAATGGGGAATCCAGGTTCACTTAACAACCAGGTTACTAATTTATCAACTGCAGTGATTCACTTAACAACTTTGGCAAGAAAGATTGTAAAATGGGGCAAAACTCCCTTAACTAATGTCTCACTTAACTACAAAAGTTTGGGGCTCAATCATGGTCATTAGTCGAGGACTACCTGTACATATAGTTTGATTAAAGAACTTTTTTTATCAAGGTAAAAGGAATACAAATGTAGAAAAGAATCAAAGAATGTGAAAAATGTGAGCTGGAGACACACACCTTACTAACTATGGGAGGTTCTAGAGAGGTTGTGAGATTTTGGCCACTAATGGCTTCAGTGCTTACTGTGTTTATTCATTATTTGAGTCCAATTTTCTGCCTCCAAAGATATCCACAGTTTGGGGCTTAATCATGGTCATTAGTCAAGGACTACCTGTACATATAGTTTGATTAAAGAACTTTTTATCAAGGTAAAAGGAATACAAATATAGAAAAGAAACAATGAATGTCAAAAATAGCAAACAAGTAAGAAAGAAAAAAAATGTAAAGAAGCATCTTTCAATCCTTTTGACTGAAGTTATAAATGAATTTATATTTTACCCCTTCTCTAAGGCTACATCATAATTTCCTTCTTCTTTCATCTGTTCTTTCTAATCACCAAACTCATAAATCACACATTTAGGATTTTTCTTTCAGCGAAAAGTCCATAAGGGGTCAGACTGGCAAGACTCTGCTTCTTGTCTGGACTACCTCACACATTTGACACATGACAAGTGGGAAAACATATTGTGAATTTCACGAATGACCATTCTTTCTCACTGAAAGGATATAGCCCATTCTCTCTACGCAGCTTAACATGTTACAAGTGAGTAGTCAAAAAACGCTGGGATTTGAAACCAGACTCGCTACTATCTGAAAAGCATTTGCAAACCCCATCGAAAGTCTCAAGTAGGTTTGCCTGTGCAGTATTTGCTAGTGCTTGGTCCACATTAAAGTTACATGAGTCTTCTTGTTAATACGCTTCTATTCTAGTTATTTGAGAGATCTTTCTCTAATATGGCTGGCTGGGATTAGGAAGGTGTTTGCTAACTATTTATACAAATAAGTTCCTAGTAAAGAACTAAGGGACATCACCTGCAATAGTTCTTGAAGTTCCCAGATAAATGAGATATACAGGAAATGCTTACCTGGTTGCAAAATGAGTCAAACACCAAGCCTACTCTGCTGGATAGACTTCTTATAATGCAGTCTCTAGCATAAGTGGAAGAGTTCCCATCTTATCCCTCAAGGGTAGATGTCTCATAGACCCATAAACTAGGAGGGGACTTACATTCTCTTAGCCCATCCTATTCCTACCACAAGACAAAGCTGCCACACCACACACACACACACACACAATTAAGTGACATGTGTGCAGATCTAGTCTCAGTACCCCAAAGCAAAATTGCTTGCCGAGAAAATAATATGACTCATGCAAGCAAGCGAAGCCACATACTGCAGAGGTAAAATAAAGCTTTTATTTCTGTCATACACCTCGGAATTATGCACATCTGGATTGAAAAGAAATGTAGCATCCATTGGAATACAGGTGATTGGGATCCTCTGTGGGATGAACCTGCGTGAGGGATCCATTTCAGTCCTCCATTAATTTTTTTTTTTAAAAAAATAGTATTTATAATATTCCAAATTATTGACAGGATTGCCAGACCAATTTATTTTCCAAGATCTATATGTGAAGATTTGGGAAGAAAATGGGGAGGAAGGATATGTGTGAAAGCACAAAGGAAATTGTTGAAAAAAATAAACATGATTCTTTTCCCAAATATAAAATAAATCAGGCTATATACTTCTGTTCAGAGCAAGCCTAAATTTTGGTGGGTTTTGGAGGTTTTTATTAACCTAAGGGGGAGAAGCTGACTTCTATTTGACCTACGAAACCCTTTCTGTTACTTTGGAATTGTGTGGGGCCACAACAACTGTGACCCAAAATGGAGCATGTTGGAAGCCTTCTATGACTTTCTTACATAAACCTCCTTCTTCAGAATTAAGAGAAGAAGACGATTATTGGGTCCATAAATCAAAACAAAACTGGGTATAGTCAAGGCTATGGTTTTCCCAGGTACAATGTATGGCTGTGAAAATTGGTCCATAAGAAAGGCTGAGCACTAAAGAATTGAGGCCTTTGAACTGTGGTGCTGGAGAAGAATTCTGAGAATTCCTTGGACTGCAAAGTGATCAAACCGATCAGTCCTAGAGGAGATCAACCCTGACTGTTCTTTAGAAGGCCAGATCCTGAAGATCAAACTCAAATACTTTGGCCACCTAATGAGAAGGAAGGACTCACTGGAGAAGAGCATAATGCTGGGAAAGATTAAGGGCAAAAGAAGAAGGGAACGACAGAGAGTGAGGTGGCTGGATGGAGTCAGCAAAGCAGTAGGTGTGCGTTAAATGGACTCCAGAGGATGGTAGAGGACAGGAAGGCCTGGAGGAATGTTGTCCTTGGGGTTGCGATGGGTCGGACATGACTTCGCAGCTAACAATAACAAATCAACTGGTTAGTCCTGGGCCTTCCACAAGCGAAATAATGTTAAGATGATAGCTGCCAATTATAAAAGCACCTATCTTTACCTTAGAGGTAGGACCAAATGATCGGTCATTTATAGCACCCTCTACCATCACCCAGCCATGGTTGAGATGATGTAACATATGTCCTCATTATTGTTATTTGAATACAATCAAGGTTGGACTATCTTTAAACATGCCGAGATCCTTTTCTTACGTATCCAAATGTCGCATGAACATTCCCTAGCAACTTTTTTTTCTGTTGTATCTTTTAATACTGTATAGCCTTATCTCCAACTTATCTCCAGCTCTTACCCAAACCAATCTCAAATTATTTTTAGTTGTGTCCTTATTAAAGTTGGATTCTCTGTATTTTTTTGCCATCATTCTGTTGGCATAATTCAGTGATTTCTGGAACTTTTTCATTGGTTCCAAGCTGGACCACCACCTTCAAACTTATCACATGGGATAAGGTGGTTATCATACATGGGTGGGGGTGCTATAGGTTTTATCTTGGCATGTGTTAAGGACCATATGGCTATCATGTGGGGTGTCATCACCACATTCTGTGGTGTGGCTCACCACAGGGACTAAGTGTCTCCCCATACCATTGTACCATTCTCGGCCCTTGGAAATAGGAGCAGCTTAGTTAACATTACCCAACCCATACGATGCCCAAAAGAGTTTCCTTCCTGCCATTCCATCTCCTAGCTGATAGTGCACTTTAAGCCAGAATGTATTTTTCCATTGCATTGAAATGGCAGGTATAGAAAGAACTTTACTCTTACAAAAGAACTTTGGTCTTACAAAACTTCTATGCCTACACAATTAATTCTCCCATTGCAAATAGGGTTTTCCAAGACATGAAAGTGGAGACAAAATGAAACAGTGGCAGGAAGCTACACGATAAGACTAAAAACCTGTTTCTTTGCTTTTCTTCTGTTCTGCAATCCTGGGAATCAAACTTCATGAAAAGGGCTAACAACTTTAGCAAAGTTCTCCCTGCATCTATATCAGTTCGTACTTTCTAGGAAATGTTAAAGTGCTGTTTTGAAAACTTGGCATCTTTAAGATATTGGACTTCAACTGCCAGAATTCTGTTAGCATGCTGGCTGGAGAATTCTGGGATTAGGTCCACACATCTCAAAGTTGCAAAGTTTGAAAACCCCAGCTTTAGAATATACATGATAGTCATAATAGTGTACCCCAATACACTGAGACATGCTTGCATCATAAAATATTTATCATGTCACATTTTAGAAGCCCCAATCTCCATTATGATTTTTCTTCAGTTGCTAATTCATTATAAAGTGTATTCTAATGTGTGTGTGATATTTTCTATTTGTTTTTCCATACTATTATTGTTATTGTTATATTCTGTGTGTGTGTGTGTGTGTGTGTGTGTGTGTGCGCATGCACGCACATACACACACACTTAAAACACAATGAAAAATATATAGCAATTAAAATCACTGATGTCCAACTCAAAACATCTGGGAGAAAAGTGTCTTCTGGAGAATTTGAGTGGGTTAAGCAAAAATCCAATAAATATGTGTTCTTCACTTTGGGTCTACGATTAGGAAAGGAATCTTGCAAGGACTGCTTTTAGTCTCTTGGATTTCATAGATTATCTGGGTGAAGTCCATTGGAGCATCTTGATGAACTCATCAGAAAAAGAGAACTTGGTAGTGCTTTACCTCACTTCTGCTAGGATTATTTGAAAAGATGTTTGCTTGAAGTCCTCAAACTAACTGGCTTTGCTCTCAAATTAACTGGCTACTACGAACAGATTTGTAAGAAGATGGTTTAAAGATATAAAAGTATTCCAGGACTGTCTCACGTCCTGTCAAGATTTGGATCTCATCATATAAGGGGAAGCAGCATTTGGCACCTGCGCACTGGATGATCAGCTTGCCCATTTTGCTTGATTGTGCAAGGAAAGCACAATCCATTCTGAAGTGAATGCCTTTTAGCTTTTGCATCTGTCCCTGGGAGCTGGGGGAAGAACCAACATGTAATTTCTGGCATCAAAGGAAAGTCTTGAAACACAACTCTCCTGGTGACGTCTCTTCTTCCCAATAAGCAACGACCCCAGATGACCCCTGGATGAACAGTCCAGGCAGGACGAAGAGAGATAATTAAAAGAGACAGCCCTGTGATCACAGACCAAAGGTGAAGCCCAGGTAGAATGAGGCAAGTACAAAGGCCCCTTTCAAAACTGGGTGTGACGCCAGCAACGGTCACAGGTGGGCTGGAGTTCTCTGAGTTAAGGAGCTTAATTCTGAATAAGAAGATGAAGAGAAGGGGTGGACAGTTCTCCCACTTCCACCCCAAGCATCCTGCACTTATCCTTCCAATGAAAACCCACACAATCTGTTCCATGCATCAAAGACTAAGAGCAAATTGCCCACTTGGCAAAGGAATCCATTGAACTGAACATTGCTATATCAAACTCTCTTGGTAACTGGCATTCAGATATTAAGATACAAATTTTCTGGATTAGCAGATATACATCACCTTTCAACAGCCCCTTCTTTTCCAAAGTGTTGGACTGTAGCATCCATCGTCTCACAGCTGTCTCATTTATGTGAGTGCTATGGCTTTTTCACCCATAAGAAAAAAAATGTCCGGATTTGGAGGAAAAGAATTTCAAGATTTGCAGACAGAAGATCAATTGAGGATCCAATGTATGCTCAGCGGCCATAGAATATTGGCTGGCCACTATTCTGTGGCAGGGTGGAACACAGAACTGTGTGAGAGAATGAATGAAATGGATTAACCTGGATAAGAGTAGTCCTAACCAGACCAATGAAAAAAGGGGACGCCTTGATATGCATAGGTAGTCCACAACTTACAACAGTTCATTTAATGCGCTCTACTTGGGGCTGCCCCTGAAAAGTGTTTGGAGACTGCAATTACTCCAGAATGCAGCCGCGCAAGCGATATTGGGTATACCAAGGTACACTCATACTACACCTATCCTCCGTGAACTGCACTGGCTTCCCATTGGTCTCTGAGCACGATTCAAGGTGCTGGTTATCACCTTTAAAGCCTACATGGCCTAGGACCTGGATACCAGCGAGACCGTCTTCTGTGACATACCTCCCTTAGACCAATAAGATCGCACAGGATGGGCCTTCTCCGGGTGCCTTCAGCGGGACAATGCCGGCTGGCGATACCTAGGAGTAGGGCCTTCTCTGTTGCCGCTCTGGCCCTATGGAATGAGCTGCCCCCAGAGATCCGGGCCCTCCCTACTCTCATGGCCTTCCGCAAAGCTATTAAAACCAGGCTTTTCCGGCAGGCCTGGGACCGTTGACCTCTTGATTGAGGTCCGGCCCCTCTCTGATTGGGTGTATGTTGTGCTTTTTCTTAACTTTGTTGTGTCTCATTGTTTTAATTCTTTTTAATAATTTTTCATTTCTGTAAGCCGCCTGGAGTCTTTCGGGATTGGGCAGCCTAGAAATTCAATAAATGAAATGAAATGAAACGTTCAAAGTTACAACAGCACTGAAAAAAATGACATGACCATTTTTCACAACCTTTGCAGCATCCCCATGATTATGTGATCAAAATTTGGATGCTTGGCAGCTGGTTCATACTTATGACCGTTGCTGTGTGCCACGATCATATGATCACCTCTTGCAACCGTTTGACAAGTAAAGTCAATAGGGAAGCTAAGTTCACTTAACCGAGTTGCTAATTTATCAATTGGAGCAATTCATTTAACAACTGCGGTTAAGAATAATCATAAGATGGGGCAAAATTCACTTAACAAATGCTTCACTTAACAGCAGAAATGTTGGGCTCAATTGTGGACTACCCATATATTTAGAAAAAAAACACCACATAACCTGAATAAAGTTAAATCCAACGGAGGTGGGGAGAACAAGCCTGGGTGACGGGGTCAGATTGTGTCTTGATTTCTCACAAATTTTGCATGAAGTGGTAACAACTGGGCAGTGCCAATTCTGAAAGGCAAGGGATAATGTGATTCTTTCCCCAAACAAATAAACAAAGTTCCTTGCAAGGAGAAAACCAGGCATAAAGAAGAAGGGTAGTCAAAGTTAGACATCTTCCTACCATAGTTTTGAATATTATTTTTTCTTATTTGGGGTTGGTGGGTGATAGACTATTTGTATGGAGTTACATGAACTCCACATGTAGTACAAAGTAATGGAAACCAGGAAAGGGAAAGCATTTCACAGATACCCTCACGTTTGCCTAGTATTTATGTTTTATTTGGTTTAGTTTGGCTCTATCATAATTGTACCAAGCGCAAAGACATCCCAGAGTTTAGCAAGAAACTGACAGAAAGACAAAGGAAAGGAACACATTGTGCATGTTTTCATGGTATATTACCGTGCCTTATTAATTAAACCTATTTTCTGAGTTCAGGCAGCACCCTGAACCATAAATATTCACAATAACAATGTTTGAACCACGCAATTGTCTAAAATATGAACTGTGTGTGTTGTGGGAACAGCCACTAAAAAGCAGGTAGGCTATGCTGATGTATAATGAAAGTCTGTCTGAAGTATCATCCATCCAATTGTTGTACTCATGGTTGGTTTCTACACAACAATAACAATCTCAGTGGTACTAGAAGTTGCCGCTTCCACTACAGTCACTTCCACTACAGTCACATGACCTGTTTGCCAGAAATCCTAACTTAACATACAACCAACATTCTAAAAGCCAGCACTATTACAATCAGTTAGCAAATAACTTCCAAGAAAATTTCAAATTCAGCATAAAAGGTGGCCTGTTTTTCATGCCCTGTGTTCCAGGCTTAGAAGAGGTACAAACGCTGAACTGCTACACTCAAAAGTTTAATCATATACATATTCTGGATATTGGCAGGGTGAACAATGTGGCATTTGGCTAGAACAGTGTTTCTCAACCTTGGCAACTTGAAGATATCTGGACTTCAACTCCCAGAATTCCCCAGCCAGCTGGCTGGGGAATTCTGGGAGTTGAAGTCTGGACATCTTCAAATTGCCAAGGTTGAGAAACACTGGGTTAGAATGAGTGAGACCTGATTTTAATATTCTCATTCTGATTCTGATTCTTGAAGCTTACTAATTTTGCTCAGCTAGTTGCTGTCATTTGTTCTAACCTAACTCAGAGACTGCCTGTGAGGAAAGAACTGGGCAGGGTGCTTATAATTTTGTCTTCAAGCCTTAAAAAGGGGAAAACAAACAAACAATTACTACAATGCACCCTCCCAACAAAAAATTGTAAATTTTAAAATAGCGGACAGTAAAGAGAATTATGGAAATTGCAGTCTATTCCTTTGGGGGGAAAAAAGGGGGAAAACCGGAGGATGCATCTCAGAGATAAGCTTCTCAAATGGCTTCCATCAAATAAGTTGGAATAAAATTCCCATATCATAATTGTTTTGGAAATTGTTTTAACACATCTGAAAGGCACTCAGTTGGGAAGATTGATTTGGACAGTTATTCTATGAGTTATAACTTTAATACCTTTGTCTTGTTTCACACAAAGTATGACTTCAATGGATTCCTTCAACTTTTCCCTTTAAGTTCCTCCTTTCCCAATACCCTTCACCAGCACTGCATGAAACACAAACTGCTAAAGGCAACAAACAGTACCAGCTCCAGGACTGACATTTTCAGTCAAGTTGGGAAAATGTCCAGGCAGGCACAAGTGCAAAATTATTTCCATGCAGCTGAAGTTGAAAGAATTTTGTAGCTTTTGGGGTTCCTATGCCCATTGCAAAGCTTGTTAACAAATTGGGGCAATTTATGGCGATTAGTTAAGAATTCACATATGGTGCCTGGATAATCTGCTTGACCAGTTTCCCTTCTGCATGTGATTAAGTGCCATTTACTGTTGATGGGGGCCATTTGTCTCTGTTGTTTGTTCTGGCAGGGATAGTGACAGATCCTTGGACAATCATTGGCTGGGCTGTCTTGGTATGGCTTCATCGTCACCATCGTGAAGGCCAAAGGGCAAATCAAGAGATGAATGTCAAACTTGTCAGTAGTTGATGAACGTTTCCAGCCAACTTTCACAAACTGGAGCCACAGATTCCTGCACTGAAAGTGTCTCCTGTTATGATAGCTTCAGTGCTGGAAGACTGTCCAGCTTTACATTATTGAGAGGGGGAGAGTGGCTAGTGTGTTATGTTCATTTACAGCATCCTATTTCAACATGGAGCTCTTCAATGTGCCAGATTTTAACCCCAGAGTTACTAGATTTGAGTAATGATCTAGTTTGTTGTATAGAAGCACCCTGGGAGATTCTAGGTAGGTTGTGTTGTTCAATCAGACTGCTTCGTACCTGAAATGTTACTTTGGGAAATGTCTTCTAACCTATAATTCTTCCATATATTTTCTATCAGCTATTTCATCTTTTCCATTAGAGAAGACCTACTAAGGAAGAAAAGATAGAGAACTTACACAATTTTTTAAATATGACTTTTGATATGGAAGGAATCTAAAAGCACATCATATATTTACTTCAGCAAATGCAAAGTTCAAATTGCTGTAATGGATTGAGGACACCTTCAGACCTGTCTCAAAAGTACGCTGCATTGAATTCATTGAGGGTCAAAACAGATTTAAACTGGCAAGCATTATGTAAGGGGGGGGGGCTGTCTTTCTTACCTATGCAATATATGTCCTACTAAAGATAGTTCCCTGAATTTCTAGTGCTAGATGGAGATGAATAATCATACTTGAAATTCCAACCTGTGGTGTAATAAGTTTCTGTTTATGGCTGTCAATATGTAAGGGATTCATAATCATTGTTGTTCAGTACTTACTATTCAGTCTTCTGCAACCTAGCACCCTTAAACTGTCAATAATCCACCCAATTCCTAGCCAGCATGCCCTGCAGTATGAGAGTTATAATTTCTATTAATCAAGAAGAGTAGGAGAAGGCTGAAAACTATCCAATTTCAGTGAAGAACAAAAGAGATTTTGAATTAGCTGGATCCACTCTCTATTCTGACCAAACAGATATTATCTCCAAGAAGTCACTTAGTTTTCATAAATGCCAGATGGGAAAAAGAAACTGTGCTTGTAATGATTTGAACTATTGGTGTTATTCTTCCATAAAATTGAACAAGCAAATGCCATGGCAAAGCAGTATATCTAGTTCCTTGGCCTCTAGTTTTTTTTTTTTTAATCTAAAGATTTGCTTTTATTGCATGGAGGAACTGCAACCATTTGTATCCATGATCACCATCTGAACTGGTCCAGCTCTAAAAACAGGTTTACCAACTCATCAGCTGTTTATGAATTACTTTTATGACTTGAGCATTTGTCACACATTCTTAGCAGATCACCCCAAGGCTTATACCACAAGCAGTCTAAAATGGTAACAAAAAAATACCTCAATTGTTATATGAAGGATCCACATCAGAAGTTAAGATGGCATGGGCATTCCTGATTCATTTTTATAAACCCTGCACATGTATACACTTTATGCCCATCATAAGAATGCAGTTTCACTCACAACACCCAATAATGAGCAATGGGACACAATGGGAATTGTGTCTCATATCCAGACAATTAAGATAATTCCAGCTGTCAAATGTGCCTACTTTTTCTAAGATATCCTTTCTTTGGATTACTGTTCTTTATGAAACAGTTTTCTTTGTATACTTATATTATTTCACTTTTTTAAGGGTTGGGGTATGAAATACCATGGAAAATGAACCATATGTTCAAAAATATATTCCCATACTGAATTCTATTAATTTTCATTCTTGTGCTTTATTTTATAAAATCCAGATTTTTACACTCTATAAATAAATCATTTCCCTCTCTAACATGTAGAATGGGGGTGAAAAATCAACAGGTCTCAAGAAGTTATTTGAATACATCTTTCATTAACCTTGACCATTGACTCATCATTGGCTGGTAATGATGAAACATGGGATCCTACAGCACCTAGAGAGCCATAGTCTCCAAACCTTGGATTAAATTAGAGTCACTGCAGCAGAAAACAAACAAGAGATCTGAACAACGGGTTGATTGATTTAAGAACTTTAGATCAAAGATACCAATGAATGAAAAAATGGTTTATTTGATTTGTATCTCATATGTACTATTCTTATAGGGTGATAAACACCTTTCTTTTCCTATTTTATCCATCTTCCTCTTCCTCTTTTCTCTCTGAGATGATTTGGACTGAGAGAGTAATTGACCCAAGGTCAACTAGCCAGCTTTCATGCCTAATCTGGGACTAGAACTCACAATCTTCTGCCCTGTTTTTTTGAAACTGCTCTTTGGTCCATTTGAAAGGCAACCAGGGCTATTTATAAAAGCAATGTATATAAATAATTTTTTGTAATTTATTTCTATATTTATTAATTAGAAAACTAGTTAGTCATTTTTCTTTTTGAGGCTGGAGTTGAACTGAATCCAGATAGATAAAGTTTAGTCATCACGGGAATGTCTCACTTTTCCCAACTCGCAATAGAGTTTCCCAACTCTGGATAAACCCTAGTATTAGTTCTTGTTCTTACGTGGCGTTAGCTTCAAGTTATGGACATATGCATTTAAAGAAAGATGGTAAGGAGGCTGAACAGGTACAATAGGAAGCCTAAAACAGGTGGATATATTTATTTAAGAATTCAAGAACTCTTTATCTGAAAATGTATTCCACAGAATAAAGTATGAGTTAATTTTGTTAGATTTTTTAAACATGGATTAGTGCTTTACATATTCATTGAAACATAGAATGCAAAGTTTGAAAGTGATCTTAAGAATTATATAGAACAGTGCAGGAATTCATTACTATAGATCTACAACAGATGGTCTTTTCTGTTTCTGTTTAAATAACTCCAATGCTATAGTCTACCATCTCTGGATTCACTCTGTTGCTAATATCCCAACAGAATCTATTCTCTTGTAATTTAAAACAGTTGTTTCTTGCCCCTGTGTTCTAGAGCAGGGGTCTCCAACCTTGGCAACGTTAAACCTGGAGGATTTCAACTCCCAACATTCCCCAGCCAGTTTTGCTGGCTGGAGAATTCTGGGAGTTGAAGTTCGCCAGTCTTAAAGTTGCCCAGATTGGAAACCTCTGTTCTAGAGAAACTCTGAATAATTCCTTCTTGTCTTCTGACCGTTTATCAGATACCTTGGAAACAGCGATTACAACTCCCTGCTGTATTTTCTTCTTCAGCTTATCCAGCTGAACTGTTCCCCATGATTTTTGTTTTTCTTTTCAAGCTCTTTATCATCTTGATTGTTCTCCTCTGGACTTGTTCCAGTTTGTCAATATCCTTCCTAAAACGTGGTGCCTAAAATTATATAGTTGTCTGACTAATGTAGAATAAAAAGGTTGATTACTTCTCAAGTGTAATCCCATACTTCTGTTGATGCATTTTAGAATTGCCTTTGAATTTTTACAGCTCCATTACACTCCAAGTTCATCTTCAACTTGTGATCCACTAAGATAAATAGATCTTTTCTCACATGCTCCATTCCCAATCCTACACTCTTTTCTTTTCTTATCCTAATGTAGGATCTTGCCATTATCTCTCTTGACATTCCTCCTGCTGATTCTGGCTCATTGTTCCATGCTCTCTTGATCCTCCTATAGTGCTTGCTATCCCCAATCTCTTAATGTTGTTTGTAATAATTTTCTATTATCCAAGTAATTTATAACTATGCCACATAAGTAGTCCTTAACGTACATCCATAGGCACCAAAATTTTGGTTGCTAAGGAAGGTTGTTAAGTGAGTCATGATTTCACAAAAATAATTTGTTTACAGTTGTTAAACAAATCCTAGCAACTGGCATAGCAGAGGAATCCATAAGACCAGAAGTGGGCAAACCTGTAGTGGCAGCAGCAGGAGGCTCCGCCCACCCACCTGGATGCTTCTGCGCATGCAAGTGCATGCATGCACAAGCAAACCGGTAGTAAAATAAATTTAAACCCACCACTGCATAAGATCTTTGAAGACTCTCATATGCAATTGGTTGGGTCCTAGAGACTTCATTCATAATAGTCAGATGCTCTCTAACTATACCTACTTTTCCTCTTTCTGCCAATTGTTCTGCTTAGATTCATTTGAAAGGAATACCAATTTTGGGAGAGAGATATCGCAAAGTAGAAATTGAAAGGTTATATCCTCTTCCCCCTTTCATGTTATTATCCACATATCTTCTTCTAGCAATGGATCCATCATTGTTTACTATAATGGGATAGGCAAGAAAATTCGTTTTTAGTGCTTTTATCTTCCCTTTTATTTTGATCTAAAGGTGATATTCTCCCTTCCACCAAAGAGTGTGCTGTACTGAAACCTCTTCAACTAACTCTTTCTTACTAGTTAGATTTAGATCTAGGAAAGCTAATCCCCTCATCTCTTCTTCAAACTTCTGAGAACTGAAAGAGCTGGAAGAGCTGGAAGAACAGTTTAATTTTGGCCAGCTTGATTTTTCAAAGTTTTCTGGGTCCCATTATTACTATGTATCTCTTCTCTAAAAGTTCTGTATGTGGCATGGAAGGGCATTATCCAGATCTTCTGCCTTTCTTATACTCTTGTACAAATTCTCGATTGGTTAAATTTTGAATCCCAATACATACATGTACTTTCTTTACATATAATATTATTCTGTCTCCTAACCCTAACCCTAACCCTAACCTTGGGCAAATCACTCTCTCTCAGCCTAACTCACCTCACAGGGTTGTTGTTGTTGTTGTTGTTGTTGTTGTGGGGAAAATAGGAGAAATGAGGTGTGTTAGATATCTCCCCTGCCTTGAGTTATTTGTAAAAATAATAAAGGCAGGATAAATACATACAATATTGCTTCCTGCATTTATCTTCTCATTATTGATTCATTCCATATCTTATATAGGTTTTCCCCCTCTACGAGTTTCAGCTTAAAGCCCCTTGGATCAGATTTTGAAATATCTCAATCAGTTTTGCGAAACTGATTAATGATGAGACAGTTCAATAGAGCAGGTTGTGGAATGTTTTGAAGGATCCTTGGCTTTGATAAGGCTGCTTTGGAAAGTTACACATCTCTCACCCTCCCCAGGATTTCTAAATGGGAAGCAACATAGCTGTATTGCTTCACTACACCTGTGCCAGGTGTCACCCTATGAGGAGGACTGTGCCAATTCTTTACCTCCACAACAAGAATAACATTATCTCCATGAAGTGCTTCTTCAAAATAAACCAAGCATCCTCAGGCCAAACAAATATCCAACTAATTAGAAAACCATTTATCTAAAACAGAGGTTCCCAAACTTTTTGCCATTACCCCTCCCTTTAATATCATCTTAATATACATACATACATAACTGTCTTAAAATAAAATGAAAAGTCCCTGACTTACAACTATTTGTTTAATGATTATTTGAAGTTACGGTGGTACTGAAAACCATTATTTATAACTGGTCCTTGTACTTACAACTGCTGTAGCATCATCATGTCTATGTGATTAAAATTTGGGTGCTTGGCACAAACATGTATTTACAATGGTTGCATCATTCCAGAGTCATGTGATCATCATTTGTGACCTTCCCAACTGGCTTGTGATAAGCAAAGAAAATGAGGGAAGTCAAATTCGCTTAACAAACATATGGTTCACTTAACAACTGTAGTGACTTGCTTTAAAACTGTAGCAAAGATAAAATTGGATGAAACTCACTTAACAACCGCCTTCCTTAGCAACTGAAACTCTGATCCCAATTGTGGTCATAAGTTGAGGATTATCTCTATCCAAACTCTAAAATAAATACAAATAAAGAATGAAAACAATATTGCATAATGAAATGTTGGGAAAGTTAATTTATTGTAGCAATGTAACTAAAACACAAGGTGTCAAACTCGTCGTGTCACATTGCCATCATGTGACATATCGTGATTTTTCCCTTTGCAGAGCTGGGGTGGGCGTGGCTTGCACATGATCCATCCTGCCAACAGGCCGCCAGTTTGATACCCCTGAATTAAAAGGTTCTTCATACTTACCCCTGGAATGTCTACATCTTCACAATGGTGATATATTTTACAATTTGGGAAACCTTGATCCAAAAAATAGGTCATCAACAAACCAGTGTGTTCTGGAAAGGGGTCTCAAATCCACTTCATTCAGTATTGGAACCCATATATATATTTAAAGTGCAAGTTGGAGCAGGTTTGAAGGATGGCAACAAAAAACGCAGCATCTTCCCTACCACATGTGATCTCTTGCTCCTTTTCCAGGGCAGATATACATACAACCTGGACTACAGCAGTACATCATTTTTATTTTCTAAGAAAGCTCATGGGATCCTCTTGAGCCCTGGAGGTATTCTTGGAAATAAAGTTAAGTCTGGAGGCTGGTACTTTTGTTTGTAGCATTCTGTCTTTTCATTTTTTTTAATTAAAATAATTCTTTAATGTAAAAAACCAGGTGGGGCAGAGAGTCTGGTAGATGCCAAAACAAAATATCCATGGGCACCTTCTCTACACACAATCAGAGAGAGAGAGAGGGAGATGTTCTGCGTCTGGATTTCTTGAAACAAACATGGGATTGGACTTCAGGGATCTTCTAATTCAGTGACTCAAGTTACCACACTAAACTTTGGTCTACTTAAACAAGCTGCTTTAAAAAAACAAAATACTCCAATAGTGGACTTTTCCCAGTACACTAAGTGACAAAGAGCTACTTACTAGCTTAACCCAATGTGTGATTCCAGTCTATGATCTTCAGAATATCTGTCTCCTGAGATTCTCCCCTCAAATTCCCTACTAACCCAGCGGTGATTGGAACCTGTATCTTTCCAATTCTAGTGATTTACTGACCAGTACATTATGGAGCAAGGCAGAAAAGTAATTAGACTGGTGTAATTTTCTGGTGGGCCCTGACAAGTTCAGGTTATGTCATCCCATCCCCCTCACCTACCCTACTTTTCTCATTAGGAGCCACAGAAGGTCTGGAAACTCCAGGGCCTTTGCTCCTTCACTCAGATTCCATCAGCCCAGGCCTTTATCAGGACAGGCACTTATGGACTTGATCCTAGTTGGAGAACTCAGCTTCCAAGGCGCAGGAGCCTCTGTCAGGCAACCTCTGGCTCAGAAATGTGCAAGCCAGCAATCTGAACACCACCCAGCTAGCTAGCCAGCCACCCTCTGGACCTGTTGCCTTGACTCCCTCGCTCCCAAATCGGAGGATTTCAAAAGGCAGTCGTTTGAATTAGCCTGGAGGAGGCAGCTCTTTCAACTCGATCCAAAAACGAGCTGGGATGAGCCGAGCTAGTCACGCAGCTGTCAGTCACTCCGAAGGAATGCAGACAGGGCTGCCCTGTGGTTAGAGTTGGCTCCACCCCAGAGACAGGGGCAGGCGCCCAGGTACCAACAACGCATACGCTGTGGGGACTTGGCTGGAGTTCCCGACGCCTGCATTCAGTGGGTTAACTCTTCCCTATCTGCGGGGATCTTTTTTTTCTTTTCTTTTCTTCCTTCTTTCTTTCTTCCCTTCGAACAAACGCCCTGCAACCGCGCGCGAGCGAGCGTTTCTAAACCTGGCTCTTTTTAGGCGGCACGAAGGCGCCGTAGCGTTGGAAGGAGGAGATACGAAGGGTTTGTTGGCCGGAAGGAGGCGCTCTCTATTCAACGCCTGATCGGTTCTATTACAGTGCTTTCGACATAGCCCGGCCTAACTTTTACAGACTGATGAAACTTCAGCTTCCAGCTGCCCCAAATCAGCCTGGTCAGTACTGGGGGATGCTGGGAAGTGTAGTTCAGTAAATATCTAACAGCAGAGGTCTCCAAACTTGGCAACTTTAAGACTTGTGGACTTCAACTCCCAGAAGAGCTGGCTGGAGAATTCTGGGAATTGAAGTCCACAAGTTTTAAAGTTGCCAAGTTTGAAGACCTCTGATCTACAGCTTCGCAGCCAGCATTATGAGAAACCTTGGTTCCACACAATTTGCTTAAATAGTAAGAGATCTCACTGATGGTTTCATCAACGACCACAGGACCTAAATCTCTTACTTCATGTTTTTGGGGTGACTTACTTCTAAGTTCACAACCAGTCTTTTTCTTGGATTATAATTCACAGCATTGTGTAAACTCCGAGACCTTAACTGTGATAATTTAAGTGAAGCACACTGAAAGATCATAAATTTTTCTCTGATTTTCTTAGTCACTCATGACTTGATTGACTCTGATTAGCTATAAATAGTTACCCTTTTACTGCTTCCTAGTGCTTGACTATTAAATCAGTTTTGGCAAGGGAGAGGGGTAATTATCTTTTATGTAAAGATTTAGCAACTGCCCTGCACTAAATGTTTACCAAATTAGAACATCTTACTATTAGTATAACATGAATAATAATCGCTGCATGATTGGTTATATACACATATATCTTGCCTCATTTATTCTAAGGTGTTAGCTTCTTATTTATATTCCATGTTAAAACACAGTGCTTAAGTGGCTCATTCATAAATAACTCCCATCAATGGAGTTTATTATCCATTATGACTATCATTATAATCTAGGTATGCAAAATACTATTCCTAACTTTCTCCATCTCCTCTTCTTGGGTTCAGGCTGCCTTCTTTACTTTTTTAAACCTCACTATGGATGCCAACTGTACATTGTACATTATCATTCTGTGTTTCTGTATCCAATTTTGCATCCAAATCTAATGATTTTGGATGCCTGTAGCTCTATATTGTACTGTAACACGAATGATTTTAGAACAGAAAATCACACCCATTTTAAAAAGCAGCAACCCTTTGCTAGATAATGGGGTAGCATGTAAATCTTTTTAATAGAAAGTGCAGATACATTGCTCTAAGAGTTCCTTCATTTGTGGGTGCAATAATGGCCACACTCTATAGTATACAATGCTTAGTATTATGTTTAATAGGATGTGCATTATCCAAAGCAGTGTAATACATGCACAAATTTCAAAAGAAAATGTAAGGAGTATTTTTATTGGAAGTCTAGGAGCCTTCTGAACTTTGGGGTGGACATTACTTTATAATCAACCCACCCACCCACCCAGCTGACTTCACATCAAGGGCAGGAAAGACACTCTGCCTATTAAACTTTCTCTTTTTCTAAAGCTGTGTACGCTAAGTAAGGTGGGGAAAAGTACTTTGTGTATACTCAGATGAACTCTTTGTTAGTATTTTAATATCTAGGGTTGTGCCCCTGATATGGCTTCCAGTTAGATAATCACACTCTTCACAAGTCAGCATTTTTACAAAAGTCTTTGAAAGGATTTTAAATGGTGGGAATTCTTACTTACCTCCAGCCCTTTTTAACGTATCTCCCCAAAAAGTTGAAAATAAGTTTTTTCTAATCTCAAGTGGAGGTAAGAGTAACAATTGACAAATGGCAGAGAAAATTAGCTCTGGAAATGTGTGGCACATTTAAAATATATTGCTTCATATAAGCAATGTATTTTTAAGGTTGCTCTGCTTCAGGGGCAAACAGGGAATAGTGTAGAAAATTTTGTGTTTTTTAAAATATATAAAGTTTTCTTTTTTTTCATTTTCATAACATATAATCATATGTATACTATTACATAGCCAGCATCATATTGTATTATTAAATGTTTACATCAATTCATCTTACCATCAACTCCCAAAAACAATTATTGGCTCTTCTGCTCTACACCATATTTGTATCTTATCCATCACTTTCTTCTCCCTCTCTCCTCCGCCTCCCTACCTCCTTTCTTCCCTCTGTCATCCTTCTTTTCTCTACTTCCCCTTCCTCTTCCTTCTTCTCTCTCCCCTTTCCACTCCTCCTTTCTCTCCTCCTCTTCCCCCCCGCCCTCTCTCTTATCCCTCTCTTCTTCCCTTACCTCTCTCCTCTATTTCCCACTCTTCATCTCATTTACTTGGTGTATTTCAGCTTCTGAGCAAGCTCCATTTTATGTTGATGGTATTTATAATTCCTTTTCAATATACATATTTAATTTTAACATATATCTTCCACCTTTTTTAAAAAAATAGAACAAAAAAGTATACATATTTGGTCATTGTGCTTTTAACACCCCCTCCCAGTCTAATTTTGGCCAAGATGCAGACCTGGTTACAATTACCAGCTATTCTCATCATTGTATTTATATAATTATACATCCTTACATGCCCCCACTTTGTAATTCTGTCTTTAAATCTCAATAATTTTGTGGTTTTTTTTTTTTTTTTACTGTGGTGGTTTTTAAATCAAAACTATGCAGCTTATCTAAAGGTAGGCAGCCTATAGCTGGTTCCTGCATGCAGCCACCAATCTAGATGTTGATGTCTGAGAATGGGCAGTAGGTTAGCACACTTCTTTTGCCATCCCCCGAAGCAAAGGAAGCCCTTTGTTTCACCTTGAAGCATCACCACCATAACTTTGGTTCTGCCCTGTGACCCTTGGAGGCAATAAATAAATAAATTACAAATACTACCCCAGGAGGAAGAAAAGTTTCTTACCCACTAAAGGACAGAAGAAGGTTTTTTTGAAATTTAATATGGGAGAGTATTAGCAGACAATCTTGGAAAAGATAATAGAGAACATTTATCTTTTGACTAAAAGTATTACACTGGGGAGAGTAATATTTGCTCAGTATGTAAAAATAAACTGAGTGGTTTATTTTTTTTTCAAACTTAGGAACTTTAAGAAGCACAACCTTCAACTCCTAGAATTCCCACAGCAGGATATTGATTGGTGAGTTCTTGGAGTTAAAATCCATACTTCTTAAAGTTGACAAGTTTGAAAAATACTGAAGTAAAACATCTCACATGCTAGGTTGTAAAAAAAACAGCAACCACATGCTTGGCTTTGTAAGAGACACATCAGGCTTCATCAAGTTAAATAAGTGCTGAATGAGTAGTCAGGATGTTACCTTTCTCTCAAAGGCAAGAAACAAGCAGAGCAGGCCTAACTACTGAACACCTTGGAAGCAGGGAAACATCTCCTTAAAAATCAAAAGAGGAGGAGGAGAGAATAGGGCTACTTGGTGGTGACACCCAGATTGAAACACTGACCTGATATCAATTGCAGTGCCAAGCGGGTGTATTATTGAACTCTTGGCACCCAGAATTCATAGTAAGACTCGTCTGAATTGCAAAATAATATTTTAAAATCCCATGGTGGTTTGAGTGAGCTTTTTTTGTACAGTAATATTTCAGAGAGCCATACCTCATATCAGAATAATTTTGTATTCCTTTGTTTTAGAGTAACATAAACTAGACTTCCTTCTTCTGCTTGTAAGCTGCTGTTGGGATCAGTATGACATGTTTAAAAAAGTCAAAGTGATAGCCGCAATAGCATGATTCAATGATTAAATATGATTATGTAAAAACAACAACAAGCTTTCAAGCCAATAAGGTAGATCAAGATACCAGTTCCATATAGGTCATGCCTATTTTTTATCGTAACAGCTATAGCAGTATTTCTCAACTTTATCAGCTTGAAGTCCATACATCTCCAAACTACCAAGCTTGAGAAACACTCAGATATGGGGACAAAATCTTGTAAATCTGAATGTGCTTCTCCTTCATTTTAATTTTCTGTAATCTATTGAGGGACTGTGTGAGATTATTTCCTTAGCCTGGGCTCAAGCCTCTCTCCCTTGATAGCAACTCTCCCGTCTGTCCCTAAACAGGCAGAGGTTTGATCTCCCTATTACAAGGGCCATCTTGACTTATTTTATCATACCCACAGTCACTTCTGCTTTGAGAAATTTTTAGGGTATTTTTCAAGGCAGAAGAGACAACCTTTAACACAATTAAAGATAGTCCTCAAGCTATTTTGATGCTGCTCTCTGCTTTCCATTTTTTTAGAAGTGTTCTACCAGCATTCAGTTTAGGCCAGGAGTGAAATTCATCTGACAGGTTCTGGAGAACCGGTAGCGGAAAATTTGAGTAGTTCATAGAACTGGCAAATACCACCTTAGGTTGGAACCAGAGTGGGGTTGGGATGGAGATTCTGCAACATCCTTTCCCCAGGAGTGGGGTGGGAATGGAAATTTTGCAATATCCTTCTCCTGCTGCTCCCACCAAGCCACCCCCACCAAGTTATGCCCACAGAATGATAGTAAAAAAAATGAATTTCACCACTGGTTCAGGCCTTTGAGAGGAGTCATCTTCTGCCCATTTCCTGACAACCAATTGCTTGAGAGAAAGAAAAAGGGTATCAAAAGAAGAAACGATCTACCTGATCCAGGTCATTTGGTTAACTTGTGGCTGTATTTGGAGAACATTTTAAGCTTGGGTAGATTTAATCATGGTGAGTTTTGGAGGGGTGGTCTTAGCTTATTGCACGAACTCAGTGCTTTTGTTAATTTAAAATTTAGTATGTTATACAAAGGCAGAAAAATTATTCAACTTATTAACCAAGTGCATTGTATGAATATATCCGCTGACAGAAAAGCAGGGTGTAGGAAAAAAGGAAAAGGGAAATGTAGAATGAAATGAATAATTTTGGACTTGATTCATTTTGGCTCTGCCCTCCACCAACAAGAAGTTGATAGGAACATTATTGATGCTTTTGAATGTTGGTGTTGGAGAAGATTTCTGAGATGCTAAACAAGAAAACAAATGAATCATCATTTAAATCAATCCAGAATTTTCAACCAAAGCACAAATTACTACACTCAGATTAACCTACTTTGGATACATTATACAGAGACTAATCCTCTGGAGATGGCACTAATGCTGGGAAAGGTGGAAGGGAAAAGAAGAGATGACTAGTGGTCAAGTGAATGGATTCAACACAGTGGCAAATGATACACCATTGGAAGACTTGAAACCAGGGAAAGGACATGGAGAAAATCTATGTGATCTAAAAGTCTACAATAACCTGATGACATATAATCAGCCAGTGAATCAATCAATTAGTCTGTCAATCAAAAAATGCAGCCTTCAACAAAAGTAACCTTGCCGCTATTTTATTCAAACATAAGTCTCTTTCAAGGTAATTTAAATAAAAAGGATAAAAAGTTAATTTGGATCTACTTACTTACTGTAATCCTACTTGGCATAAACCAATTGAAATAAATAGAATGAAGTTAATTAATTATAAACAATACATTTAAATCCAATTCAGTTCCGTGAAACTATGATAAAAATTAAAACAAAAATCCAAATGTTTCAAAAGCCAGCTCAGAACTCATATTAGCTGAAGCAGGTAACATAACCAAATAGCAAAGACCAGTTTAAAAATAGCAGCCATTTATTATTATTATTATTATTATTATTATTATTATTATTATTATTATTATTATTATTTTTAAGTCAGGCGTCCTGATGAAAAACAGTTCAGAGAAACAGGTTTTCCAGGTCCTTTTAAGAGGCAATATTGCACCAAATTCATATCACTTGGAAGGGAATTCTGTAGAACATATCTAAATAAAGAACATACCTAAATAAAACTCTATGCCAATTTCTCTCTCTACTGCAAATTAATTTCTTTTTCTCTCTCTTCCTTTTTCTATCATAGCATCCAATCATTTTGTGTTACTTGTCATCAGTTGTTTGCTAGCAATTTTACAGCATGGGTTTGACTATTTGCTGTTTCCCACAATATTGAAACTCCAATTTACCTCATCATGTATTACATTTTCAAAAACCTACGACCAGCATCTAATGAGTTGCTGTGGGAAGGCCTTCAGAAAAACCTCCTTTGGTTCATGGGCTTTCTTAAATCTATAACCAAATCTTTGGTTTACAATAAATTGCCATATACTGTACATAAAATGTCATGTTGAAAATCTATAGCTTCCCTTTGTTCTTATTTTGAAGCTTGGTTCTTTTTTCTCCATGAAGCCCAATTGTTCCTGTATTTTATATGTTTCTAAAGAACTGAAATATTTATGTCATGTATGAAAATAGTGAATACAGCTAAATTGATACATGATCTCTTGCCTACATACTTCTGCTGGGATTGCACTTCCAACATCTTGAGAAATCTCTTATTCAGCCTTTTTTTAATATAACATTGCATAAGTTCATGTTTAGAATAATCGTTACTAGAACTATATTTAGAAAGAGATTATGAAAATACATAGCACATGGAACCAGCTTCCATAAGTCTGATTACTTCTTTGCTTATTTTGGCTTTTGGGATGGGTGATGTACCTATATGACGTATTTGACGGTTGCTTGTAGCATTCCAACCTCAGCAAGTGAGCCTGCATTTCTCCAATTAATCTGGTAGTCCCACTGAAACTGTCAGAGAGGGCATGATGCAGGTCCCATTGCCTATGGGGCAAAAAAGAAAGGAAAGGAATAATACAATACCCCTAAAACAAGGATTGGAGCTGAAATATCAGTACTGTAGAGGATGTGGTCACTGATTTAAGGCAGGAGACAATCTGGAGATTCCAGAAGATGGCTCTCTCTGTCATTTGGAAAACATCTTAGTTAACCAGCAAGCTTGGGAAGATTTATGTGGAAACCTGGGCATGTCTTTGGCAGTTTGATCTTGACTAATATGAGAGGCATGTGAATGCTGAAGCTCATGGGAAGTAGATCAATCTTGGCAACCTTAAGACTTGTGGACTTCAACTCCCAGAATTCCTCAGCCAGCTAAAGTCTTAAAGTTGCCAAGGTTGGGGACCCCTGAATTAGAAGACTTCATTTGGACCAAAGAGTAGCCCACTGTGAGCTATCCTTTAGTTTGCTGTTGTTCCATTATGCCAAATTGACAAAGAGAAGAATCGGGACGCAAAGAGAATGCACAATTCAGTTTGATTTTTACTGGAACCCTCTCCAAAACTTTGATGTGCCTCCCTCAATCTTCAAAGCTTGTTATCAATTTATAATTTTAAACAGAACAAAAAGAGGACTATTGGTACACAACATGGAGTAATCATATTAACTACATTTAATGTTAATTAACTGTAGAGACAGTATCCCTTTTAAGGATTCTTTTGGCCTCACTCACTATTTTTCAGGATGTGTTTCCTCCCCAGCACATCCCTCAAAAACCAATCATGGCCCTTGGTCTAGAAGGTGCTATGCATCTCTCTCTTCTAAACAAGCACCAAGTGTTGTTATGCATACTATGGCCATAGGTTTCAGATCTGATTTTTGGAAGGAAAAACTGGTGTAAATCTTAGGTTTTGAGCCTTAAGTCTGGGAAATAATTTTGCCTGTAAGTTCTCAAGATTTGAATTCAAATGATGTTGTATGTTTATTTTGGGAGTGCATGAGAGTAGAAAGATCCTGTTATTGTTGTGAAGACCTGAAGCAGATGGGCAATTGTGGTACCAGACAATACTTCTATTCAACCACCAAAAACAATCAACAAACTTTTGAATTTTGTATAACTCTGGATAGTGAGCAAAGAGAGGAAAATAAGGCTGAACTGAGCTGAAGTCACAAATTTACATTTAATCACAGTTTGCAGGAATATAGGGACATTCAGTTTCAATAAAGAGTGTAAGATGAGTGTAGGTTTATGATTCTTTTTCAACCGGACCAACAAAGATCTCTTTGCTTTTTAGGAAACCAAAGGCATCTTGAGTTACCCCTGAGGCTTAGCGTGCCTCTGATAATCTACCCAGGCAGAATTCAGTTGCCCTGGGGACTCTCCAAGATCACAGGTGTGAAGTGCACTTGGGGTTTGTTTGGGATTTTTTTTTACTCCCCCTACTCTGTTTTTCTCTATTCTGCAAAGAAAACATACCTGGTAATGTCTCTGTAGCAGCATCAAGCCACTCCTTCTCACCTTTCAAAAAGTACTTCAGCAGATCAAACTCCCATGAGGCATTATTTGTGGTACCTCTGGAGACCAAGCCAACTTCTGACAGAGGCCCAGAGTGGATTGACATGCAGGCCCGTTTACAAGTGGGACCACAAAGTCACGAGAACAGCTGGGAACCAGCTGCTTTTTAGCTTCTGGGATGTTTCTAAGGGAGATGAGGGTGTATCTGAACAGTCACCGGCAATGGGTCCCTGAGGATCACAAAGAAACCAGCTTTTACTCATTAGAAACTCATCTTCTTTTTCTTACTTCAAGACTTCCCACTGAACTTGGACAAGAGATGCTTTTAAAGGGGAATCTTGGTACCACTGTTTCTACTACTGAGGCTTCTCAGGCAATGCTGCCAAATAACAATATATTAAGGATGGGTGCTAAACTAGGATATTTCTGTCTAATGTGAATCATTAAATGTTAGTTTTCCCCTTCATTCTTACTGGATTGTCTTACTGAATACCCCAATCTAAAGTAGCAACAAATTGATTTTATCTTTCAGAAGTCATGGGGATGGGCTCTTCTATGACCTAAAAGGGCCAAAGAGATTACACAAAGCAGAAACTGCTTCAAATCTTTCCATCATTATTTGATTTGTAGGCAAATGGCGTCAATCCAACCTGTAGACCTCTGGGAATGACTAGGAATTCTCTTTGAAAGCTACTTGCCTATTCAGAAGGACTAACAATGGGCAATATTCTTGCTTTGTATGAAAGGAACATGGTTTTATTGATTGGTCTTTGAAAGCTACAAGACCTAGGCTTGGGAAGTCATAAAATCATAAGACTGAACAAGATATGTTTAGCTTTTGGGTGACATGGTAAAGAAAGGTTTAAGTGTTTAAGTAGATCACAAGCTCAACCCCCTCTAGTTTTCCTTTTGACAACAAAGTTGCTGCAATATTTATCCACTCTATGTGCAGTTACTCTAAATCAGTGGTCACTAACTGGTGGTCCATGGACCACTGATGGTCTGCAAGAAAATTTTCATGGTCCGCAGAATTTTTTTTGCACTTTTTATATTGTACTAAATCAGGAATCTTCAAACTATGGCCTCTGGGCCAGATACGGCCTGCTGAAGCAATTACTCCCACTCGTTGATGGGCTGGGGTCCTTCAGGCACTTAGCTTGGCTGCCTGTTTAATAGCTCTAGCTTTTCCTTCCTTCCCTCCCTCCCTCCCTGGGAGTCCAGGTGCTTCAGTGAGCGGTGCGTGAAACTTTGGCCAGGCTCCTCAAAAAACAGAGTTTGCAAGGGGGGGGCGATCTAGCGCCTGGGCTGGCTACAAAACAAACATTCACTCTTGGCTGTATATGAGATTCCTAGCTGCAATGGTCAGTAAACCTAGGATTGACTCTGCGAGTTTCCCTCTCCTAACAGGCGGTCAAGCTAAGTGCCAGAAGGACCCCATCCCATCACTAATTCATATTAGTGGTCCATGGGATTTAAAATTATGAATTTAATGGTCCCTGAAGTCCAAAAGGTTGGTGACCCCTGCTCTAAAGGATTGCTATCTGGGTTAGGGAATCCTGGAACGATAAGCAATGATGGAGCAGTAGCCTGACTTAGGAAAAAGCATTTTCCTATCTTGACTTCCCCTTCATTTCCCCCCCTCCCTGAATAATGCTCCAAGCCAGTGGAGGACAGTGCTCCAAAACAATGATCAGGGGCATTGGAGGAAATTTAAATCCCAGGTAGATTTAGCTTTCTAGGTTGCCTCATGCATTACTTTTGGCTGTATCTGCCTTCTGAGATTATGCTTTAAGTGCATGCCCACAGTTCTTTAAATAAAATACTCTAAGCTCTTGCAAACAGCAGAACTTTGGCTTTGATTTCATCGGAAAAGGCAAATCTGACGTTTTCAATCTGTATTTGTATTTACCTTCTTTTTCCCTTTTTCCAAATAATTGCATTACGTCTACTAGAAGATTGTCAGTCATAGTTTATAGTTTGGGCATTCCTTTATTTTACTGAAAACTAGTCTTTGCAACCCAAATATGTTGACTTGATCTGTGGGGGGAATAAAATGGGACTGAAAGCTCCATTTGGTGCATGGGCTGTAATTGGTCCACTTGTTCAACTTGACTGGAAATAAAGCCTACTCCAAGAATCAGAGGAAAGGGGAGCTTTGATATACTTAATTAATTAATTACAGGTAGGTCCTGATTAGTGCAGTAAATGAGTCTTATGCAATGGTCACCTTATTTAAATTTGAATTTCACTTTGAAAATAAATTAGTCCACTTTGGAAGCAATTCACTTTTGGAAATTGGGATAATTGGTTCCAATAGAATATGTATCTCACAGTTGAACTGTGAAGTCTTTCATGCTTTCTTATGCATGACTGAGATGTTACTTACTTGGCAGTGGTGGGTTTCAAATTTTTTTAGAACCTCTTCTGTAGGTGTGGCCTGCTTTGTGGGAGTGGCTTGCTGGTCATGTGACTGGGTGGGAGTGGCTTACCAGTCATGTGACTGGGTGGGAGTGGCTTGGCAGCCATATGACTGGGTGGGCGTGGCCAACTTGTAAAATGTGGTGAAACTCACTTAACAACGCTCTTGCTTAGCAGCCAAAATGTTGGCTCAGAAACTGGCATTTGAAGCACACAAGTCTTAAAGCTGTCAAGTTACAAGACCCTTGCACCCCTAACCCTTTAGAAAAAAACCCCCAGGGGTGTTCAAACTTGACAGCTTTAAGACTTGTGGACTTCAACTCCCAGAATTCTTCCTCTCGTTCTTCATCTTGATGATGTGCGTACGAGCGGGGGAAGGGAGCCGGTTCTAAACGGCACTGTAGATTTGTGGAACCTCTTCTATAGAAGAGGTTAGAACTGGCAGGAACCTACTCCTACTACTTGGGTAATAAAATGTCTGCAAGCAAACAACCAAGCTCAGAAAGCACCAAGAAGTCCAAAATTGGTTCCAGCTTGTTGAAAATGTGGGCAATCCAGAAACGTTAAACATATTTTACATGTACATTAATGAAATATTACAGGACAGATAGTCCTTAAGTTATGACCATAATGGAACCTGCCCATTATGGTCATAAGTTGTGGCAGTTGTACATGACCGACCCAATTTTACAGTCTTTTTTGTGGCAGTTGTTAAACAAATGTTGTGGTTGTTAACAAACCTATTATTTGTTATGGAGCATTTTTGCCAAAAAAACCATAAGTAAAGACCAGTTTTTGGCAAAAAATATAATTTATGGTCATGTGATTGTCACATGCTGCAAATGGCTATAAATAAGGACTGATTACCTGAAATGTGATTACATGACTGTAAGGAGCAGCTGTTGGAATTCAGAACCAGGTCATAAGTACCTTTTTGAAGGAGGGGTTATGTAAAGCAGTGGTTCCCAACCTTTCCAGATTTGCAGAGCGGAGGTGTCGGCATCGGGAAGGGGGGGGGGAATAGGAGATGGTTCCATGGGAAGGTTCCACCACAAAACCGCGCTCGACTAAACCGCGCTCGACTAATCCGCGCCGCTGACGTCATCAACAGGGCGACAACAGCGTGGAGGCAGAAGCACACTGTAAACCCTAAACCTAAAATTAACCCCTAAACCTAAACCTAACCCCCCTAAACCTAATCCTAAACCTAACCCTAAACCTAACCCTTAACCTAACCCTAACCCTAAACCTAACCCTAACCCTAAACCTAACCCTAAACCTAATCCTAATCCTAACCCTTAACCTAACCCTAAACCTAACCCTAAACCTAACCCTAAAGCTAACCCTTACCTTAAGTTGAATCGGCTTGCTTACAAAACGCTATTTAAAGCGCCCTTCTTTCTCCGCGCTGGCTGTTGTTGCCCTGTTGATGATGTCAGCGACGCGGTTTAATTGGGCGCGGTTTTGACGGGTCACGCCATGGGAATGGTGGGTGAATGCATGTGCACATGCTCACCAGTCACTTGGGCAGCCCAATTCTGAATGGGCTGCTGCCCAGTATTGGGTTTTGGTCTGGGGGTTGGGGACCCCTGATGTAAAGGATAACAAGAATATACTTATAATTTAAATTCATGGTTAAGAGTTTAGCAGTAACAAAAAGCAAAATAAACCAAAGGAACTCTGAATATAATGCCTAAAGGGAAGGTTTCACTGGCAAAAATGTTTATTCTCTCTTAAAATATTTTAGCACTATAGACTGAACTGTTTTCTCTCTTTTTAAAATCTTCATACATATCTTGGTAAATACAGAGTGCTTTTACCCATATCTCAGCTAATGTACATGCTTTGATTAAGGTTAGGGTCATCATGCATAGTTTTTTGCTTCACAACGTCTACAACTGAAAAAGATATTGAGATGGCACTTGCACCTTCATTTGCACTTTAGTGTTTTCCTCTGACATAATCTGCCTTTTCTCTGTTTAATACATGTCAAGATTAGCAGCATCTATAACCATAGCCACAATTGCATTAGCCACAATTCTACACACAGTAGCCTTGCCTTAGCTAAATTTGGGGTGAATTAAACATGAGCTGATATAAATGTATGGTTCACACTAAATAGAATATTGCATTATTTGAACGTGCATTAATCATGACCTCCTTATAATTATTTGGCTGTCTTTTCAGGTTAGGTAGATCCAGACCATTAGACTGCAATCTTCTCCACAATAGTGGTAAGTATTATGTACTGTATATGAGGCTAATTTAAAGGAGACCAAACTAATAACAACAGACAGACAACTAGCTTAGAATTGACTGTGAAAATATTGAAATGGTGAATAGCTTCTGCCTTTAGGATCAACCATCAATAGTTTAAAAAAAAACAGTATTCTGCACACCTAAACTTGATAGAACAGACCTGAAGCTCTTGATAAGATGTGTTTATACATACAAAGATTAGAATTGTGTAAGCCGTGGAATTGCGACTCTCTGTGGAAGTTGGATTTGGAAGACGTATCGACACCTTTAAACTTTGATGTTGGAGAAGACTCCTTAGAATATCATGGACAGCCAAAAAACCAAACCCAATCTGATGTTTTATCAAACAAATCTACCCAGAGTTCTCACTTGAGGCCCAAATAACCAGCCTCTACCACAGGCATATTAAGTGAAGACCTTGCTCTCTGGAAAAAGCTCCAATGCTGAAAAAAGTGTAAGGAAGAGCAGGCGATCGGCAGGAAGGTCAATGGATTCAGTTACAGTGGTGATGAGTGGACCATCGGGAGTCTGAAATATCTGATAAAGGACAGATTACCATGGAAAAAATCCATGTGGTCAGTAGGAGTCGAAAATGATTTAATGCCACATAATCAGTTTATATGATGGGTTCTCATAGCATATTTAACCAGGTTACTAAATTTAAATGATTAAAATCATTTTCTGGGTTAACAATGCACTACAGTAATGAACTAATCAAATACACTACAGTTGCATAATATACTAAAACACACACACACACACACACACAGACTAAGTCTAATACTATGGTAACCCACTTGTCACACATAACCAGCTGTGTGAAATCTTTCACTGTCCCCATTAAGCACGCTGGGTGAACAAATTGATCAGCACAATAAATCTGTGACTTCTTTGTAATCTTTTTTGAATTAGGCCCTTCTTTTTCCCTGTGTATGATGAGAGATCTAGAGGAAGAGGAAGGGTCTTCCATGAAACATTTTGACCAGAATATCTTCTCACTTGTAAGATTTAGACTACGTGTAATTCAGTGGTGGGTTTCAAAAAATTTTGAAACCTCTTCTGTAGGTGTAACCCGGTTACCACGTATGCAGTGGCAAAGTTCTGTGCTGCTGCAATGTCCATAAGAAAAAAATTGGCTACAGAAATATAGTATTATCTTGTACCAATTATCTGGACATACCTCTAACAATCTTTGGACCATTATGTTATTATCCACTTTTAATGTCAACTTTTTAATTATATTTCAATGTTAGTATTTTTTTAATATAGTGTAAAAACTAATGTGTATTGCTGGTCTTTGACCGTAATAAAGATTTTACTTACTTACTTCTGTAGGTATGGCCTACTTTCCGGGTCCACTGGTGGAACCTCTTCTAACCGGTTCGGTAGATTTGACGAACTGGTTCTACCGAATAGGTGCGAACTGGTAGGAACCCACGTTACACCTATCCTCCGCGAGCTGCACTGGCTACCTATTGGTCTCCGAATGCAATTCAAGGTGTTGGTTATTACCTTTAAAACCCTACATGGCTTAGTGCCAGCATACCTGCGAGACCGCCTACTGCCACATACCTCCCAACGGCCGGTGAGATCCCACAGGGTAGGCCTCCTTCAAATGCCGTCAGCCAGACAATGTTGGGTGGCGGCTCCCCGGAGGAGAGCCTTCTCTGTGGCTGCCCCGACCCTTTGGAATGAGCTACCTCCAGAAATCCGGACCTTACCCACTCTCATGGCCTTCAGAAAAGCTGCTAAAACCTGGCTATTCCAGCAGGCCTGGGGCTGTTGACCTCATTGTTGAGGTCTAGCCCCGATTAGAACGAATGTATGTGTGGTGATTTTAAAACTATCTTTTTTTTACTATTTCTTTTTTCTTTTTGCTGTAAGCCGCCCGGAGTCCTTCGGGATTGGGCGGCCTATAAATTGTATTAATAAATAAATAAATAATAAACCCACCTCTGGTGTAATTGCAGTCTTTAGGAAAGGCTGTTTAGGACAGCCCTGGAAGAAAACCCACTCTTGGTAGCTTGTTTGGAAGTCCAGAAGCAAGAGGCATATTTACATTCCAAGGATGAGACATGCTGAATTGTCTCTGTAGTCATATATGAAAAAAGTAAAAAAAAATAAGTATAATGTGATTCCATGAAGAATGAAAAAGATTCATAACTTGTTTATTCCCAGAGGTTTTCAAGGAATAAAACTTGTACTCAAGACATCAATGGATAAAAAGACAAAGAAACTGATTATATCTATCTGTAAGTGTGTGTAAATAAATATATAAAGAGAACAAGAACATATTATTATGACATGAAACTCCCTCTTCTCCCTTAACAGTAAAAACAAACCCTGAGAAAATAAGGGAGACCACAGATTGGGAAAATACCCATGGAAACAGAAGTTTCTTATCTTAATAAAAGAAAGAAAAGTCAATGAAACAACTAAGAGAGATGTGGCCAGTAAATCTCTCTCTGGGAACTGTAACCACGTGCTTTTAATCTTTTTAACTCTGCTAGAAGCAAAGGACTATGTTATATGCTTCAGTTCATAAACAATATGGCCTGGTTCAATATAGAATAAAATATGTGATGTATGAGGCTTGATATAATTCAAACCTTCTGCCATATCATGGAGGCTTAAGGTGGCAGCTCAGAACTGGGTGTTTATAAATACGAACTGCTAACCCAGGAGTCGGTAACCCACGGCTCTGGAGCCACATGTGGCTCTTTCATCCCTCTGCTGCAGCTCTCTGTCACTCAAAATATGTGTCACAACTGCCAATGTGGAATACCCGCCAGCACACGATTTATTGAGCTTTTTGACCCCCCGGTAGGTTTTGTGGCTCCCGGTCTTATCTTTTCTGTGGGAAATGGATCCAAATGTCTCTTTGAGTGTTTAAGGTTGCCGACCCTTATTCTAAACAAAGAATAGCCAAAATATGCCAGTGTACACTGGGCTTCACCACATTGCATTGGATTAATGGAAGGTTAATTAATTAATTAATTAATTAATTAATTAATTAAGCACCAATGGTTAAGCAGAATTACTGTATTTTGCAGACAGTCAAAATATACAGTATTTTATGGAATCTCTTTACACCAGAGATAAGCAAGTCCCATTATAGAGGGAGTATTTTTGTGACATCTTGAGTTTTTCACAATCACGTCACAGAAATTCAAAGATAAATCATCACATTATTTGTAGTGCAATATTTTACTAAAAGAATAGAGAGGTCCATAATATATGAGTCAGACATCTGGTGCAATAGCAGCTCCCTGAAACCCCCAAACATTTTTTTTAAAAAATAATCTTACTTTCATTAGAGTTAATATTACATCACCACTAATTCTCTACAAGCTTCAGAGGCCTAATTTTTCAAAAACTGATGACAAAAATTAAAAGTAACCCTGCCTGCCTTTCCTTATCATAGAAGGACATACACATTCCTGCCACAAAGAGTTTATTCTGAATTCTAAATGCTGTTGCAGAAAACAACCAAGAAGGAAAGTGGTAATTTCATATCAATTGTGACTCGAGTTTTGCTAAATTCATACAGCATGTTAATCCAGGCTAAAATGATTTTATGCCTTTAATGCCTTAGCATCTTGCATTATTCAACCCATCCTTTTACACCAACCACATGCTTAATTTATTTGGATCCAGTTGTGGTTTTTTTACACCAGATTTAGTGTGGTATATGAATTCAGGCTTTCCAGTATCTGTGGTGGTGGTGGAGATAGTGGAGTTAACATTAAATATTTAATGGTAAAGGTGTGGTTTGAGGAAGGTTTGGGTTTAAGCAGTGAATGGGATGCCTATTGCCAATTTGTTATGAAATAGTTATAAAATGCTACCACCTCAATGTTATCAATGGTGTTGCATGAGGAAAGTAAATTTTCTCCTATGCTTCAGTTGTATACTTCTTACAGGGATTACGTGGAGGAATTTGCACAGCATCTGTTGGATAAAGTCGTTTGGATTTTTTCCCTAGTTGAAGAGTGGTCTTGTTTCAGGACCAGAAGAGATAATGAGGAAGAGTCTTGCTCAGTTATCTGTAAATAGTTGAACTTGTTGGACCGGAGGAAGTAGACTAGATTCTTAGGACTGTGAATTCAGCCACCTGCTATTTAGATCCACACTCTCCTGGCTTGTTAAGCAACCCATGGACTATTGCATGAGAGAGTTCTGATGATGATTAATTCTTGTTTGAGGGAAGAACTTGTTCCTTCACCCCTTAAATAGGTGTGGGTGGAATGGGTAGTGTATCCATCTTTGCCCTACTTGACCTTTCTGTGAGTTTCAATACCACTGACTGTGATATCCTTCTGGATTGGCTTACAGGATTGGAGGTGTTGTGGTGATTTTCCTCCTTCCTTGATTCCATTTGGTGATGATTGAAGAGGAGAGATCCCAACAATTTGTGAATTGCCACGTGGTTTGGTGCTTTCTCCTCGCCTTTTTAAGGTCTATATGATGCTTTTTGACAAGTTCATTTATTTCCACAGAGTGGGAATCATAGGCATGCTGATGATACTCAATTATACATGACCACCATAGGCAAATTTAGTGATGTTCTGATTGTCTTATACCTGGAGGCTGTGAGGATCTGGTTGGGGGAACAACAGACTTCTGCTAAAACCTGGCAACAATGAGTGGTTCTAGATTTTGAGGCCCACAGACTCTTGGAATGTGCCATCCTTAATTCTGTCCCAGGTAGACCAAGTACACAACCTATGGATCCTCCTATACTCATAATTCCTACTCAATGAGCTGGGAGCAATCATGGCTGGGAGGGCCTTTGAACATCTTAGTCCTGCGAGCCTGTTGCACTTGTCTCTGGATTAGAAGGCCCTGCTCACAGTCACTCATACTGTGGTCATCTCCAGATAGGACTATTGCAACACATTATACGTGGGACTGTCCTTGAAGCATATCAAGAAGCTTTGGCAGGTACAGAATGCAGAGGTGCAGGGAAATATATGTGTTCCAAGAACATCACATGTTACCCCTCTGATCCAGAAGCACATTGATTTCCAGTATCAAGGTGCAGATAGCATGGGATCAGACTATTTGAGGGATCTCCTCTCCCAGGTCATATCAATCCATCCCATTATATCTGACAAAGAAGGCATATTGCATATACCTCCAGCCAGCAACCTATATTTGGTGGGTCTCAGGAGATGTGCCTTCTCTGCCATGTTGCCCACTTTATAGAACATTCTTTCCCCCCAAAATTAGATTATCTCCATCCCTTTTGATAATTCAAAACTTGGTTATGTTCTCTGACTGGGTGCCCCCGAGGCACTTGAGGCATGCTTAGATGGCTACATTGCTGATTGGTCTATTTTTATTCCTTCTTTGCCTATGCCTTCTTTGCCTGGGGTACCTTGTACATAATAACATTTTATAATACTTTTATAATATACTATTAATTGGATTTTAATATTTTTATATCTGTCATTCTTCTATGTAGTTTTACCTATTAATTGTGTGCTGTAGTTTTCAGTGACATAGTTGGCTACATAAATTTGATTAATGTAAATAAAAGGTATAATTAGAAATCAAACAAAGATGGCACATATTATTCTGTTTTCTGTTATATGTGCTAAGCACTTAAACTTATATAGTATAGTATATGAGTAGTCTTATTTATGTAAACATTTCCTCTCTAAAGGTCACAGTGTCAAGGTTTCAACTATTGTAATAAAAACAAAGCAAAAGTGCAAAACAAACAATAGAAATAACTCATAAGTGCTCTGACAGGTGTTTTCTAAATTGGGTTATGTACTTTTAAACATTGCCAAGTCTTTTGCTATGCTTACAAACCACAGAAATGAATGTCAACATCCCAATATTGACTTGCTATGATAATTCCATAGAATTTGAGCCAAAACTGATTTAACATTGCCTTTCAGAGATCTTTTGTTACTAAGATTGTAGCATGTAATGTACGTTTACAATACCTTCAAAGACTTTTGTTAGAACCAATTCTGAAATGCTTTAATCAGTACCTTCATCCTTATAATATATATTTTTGAGTCAGAACTTTGGAGATACCCCTAATCTGTGTCACCCTGATGTGAAGCTTTGTATTGACATAATCCATGCAAATATCCTCCAGATATCTAAGTAGACATTTGTTCAATACTTTTTGCTTCTTGAAGTAAAGAACAAGAGAGAAGTTATAATCTTCAAAAGTTGGTCAAAACCCAAAAGTTGAGTTTTACTACAAGAGCAGTTATGAGATACTGTCCTCTTCTTAACCTGAGGGCAATAAAATAGTATAGAAGGCAGAGAACAGGTCTTATAGAATGTATAGCAATATCTCCCATTAAAAGAAATGGTAGAAAATTGATTCCCAATTCCCTACCATAATCTGTTCATATGATCTAAAAGTAGGTCAGACCCATATGTAACATTTGAAATGGTTTATCCAAACATAGTTGCTTTCCTTCAAAGAACAGTGTTTTGAAACTTGAGATCCTGATCAGATATTCATGCACTTCATAACCTAAGAGGTCAGCATAACATGACTAGGCTGTCAGGTGGCCTTTCAAGGATCAGAGTTTCACCTGAGGAAAGGTGATTCAGAACATCATGGCTATGAAGAAGCCAGTGTGTCTGGATATGATAAATAAATTCTATGGCTGGAAAGGGAGAAGAAAAAGATATAAAGGAGAGCAGAAAAGACCCAGGAGCATAAGAGTCACCCAACAGTCCCAGGAGAATGCGTGTCACCCTTACAAGAATGCATCCAGGAACCCACAGCTGAACATTTTATTTTTCACATGCATCCCATTTTTATATATATATTTACAGACTAGTTGATAACCCGACATTGCCCGGGTATTTATTTATAGGGGGAAAATGTCCAGACCAACATAATTTCTAATGTTGGATTTTCCCCCTTGGGGTATGTATGTATGTGTGTGTGTGTGTGTGTGTGTGTGTGTGTGTGTGTATATATATATGTGTGTGTGTGTGTGTGTGTGTGTGTGTATGTATATATGTGTGTATGTGTGTATGTGTGTATATGTGTATGTATATGTATATGTATGTATGTATGTGTGTGTGTGTGTATATATATATGTGTGTGTGTGTGTGTGTATGTATGTATGTATGTATATATATTAGATTTTTACAACCCCTGGTAAGCCCCAATTATGGGAGGAAGCTAACTGCTTCTATCATCTGTCAATCGGCTCGTCACAAGAGTCCATCATGACAGAAACCCAATATTTTTACTGTTGCCTTTGTTATATTTGTGTTTTTTTTATTTGTGCTGATAAATAAATAAAGGGAGACTAGTGTAGATCTATTTCAAGCTATTTAGCTCTCATCAGCTAGCCATACAGGTTCAAATCCCAGTAAGGGTATGGCTAGCTGATGAGAGCTAAATAGCTTGAAATAGATCTATACTAGTCTCCCTTTATTTCTTTATCAGCACAAATAACACACACACACACACACACACACACACACACACACACACCCAAAGACTCTAGGAATTCCTGAATTATTTATTCTTAGCTAGGTGCTTTTAAGCTGGCAAGTAAGCAAATTTCATTGTTCATTTTATGACAGGTAGATTTAAAATGCTAAAGCAGACAATTCCCATTGTATAGGATCCTGGCTCAGTCATCAATGTTCATGGCCTTTAAAGGATCTATATAACAACCCTAGGAATTAGGGAAAGGAATTTGTTCATTCTTTTTGAAAGAATACTTTTGAACCACCTCTGAGCAGACTATAAATACCACCCCTCTGTCGCTTAGGAAAATTGATTTAAATAGTGAAATGAGTTTCTATCACTTGTATTTCAAGTGTACAGGTTGCCCACATTGGCAAGATGCAGAAAATGCAACTTTGGTTTGCACAGTAGACCCAAAATTCAAGAGACTAGCTTGCATATAATAATGTAAGTATTCTTGGGGTTAAACTGGAGTTTGATTTTATTTGTGGCATACTAGCCAAAATGATTGCCCAAGGCCATGTTGGGTATGAGAGGTCAATATCAATGGAGCCTTGTGTTGGTAACCATAATTAATATATGGAAGGCTGCAATTTGGAATGAAAGTGGAATAAATGAAATTAATTAATTAAAGGGAAAAGAAAAGGATATGTGTTATTTATAGGTGTTAATAAAGGCATTCAGTGAAATTGATAAATACCATCCAGGAAGTAATTGTGTTTGTCAGAAATGGTATCATCAAGGTTGATTTTTTTAATGGTTTAAGGCTCTCACCAAACAATCCTCAGTGGCTTATGTAAGATCAAAACTATTATGTAGGATAAAAAAAACATGATAGTAATGAATCTATTAAAAACACATTACACTGGAGCAATTGACTCCAAACTCCACCTAAGCAGAATCATGTGCCATCTTGGCCCAGTGCCTACAGTAAAACCAGGTCTTTAAAACCCTAATGAAAATTAGTAGGATTGAAGCTGTCCAGATCTTGGAGTGGGGATTCTGTTCCACAGAGCAGGATATAGTGACATGAAAAAGCATGCCTCTTGAGTTCCATCAGGTGGCATTATATTATTGATAGAACTAGTATATATTGAAAGTACGTATGAAAGTAGAAGTTGTAGGTTGGAGGTAAAGACATCTTTATGCACCTAAATTTAGAAGAACCAGGATTGAGTTTAGGGAAACATTATTCACTTGAATTAATACAATCTAGAAGAAAAAAATTGAATGATATGAATAGATAGGTTGGATCAAAACAAGAGATTTAAAGAAAAAGTGACTGTGCAATTGGAAAAAAATATTGGTCCCCTATTAAAAGAGAAAAACCCAAGACTGAATGCAGAACATTTATTGGGGAATTAATTTGGGAAGTGTCTCCAGGAAAGTATTCGGCAGAATTCTGATGGAAAGATGATGAGGGACGATAATGAACAAAATTTGGAAAGTGCACTAAGCAAAGTTGTGTGATATCCTCTTAGTTGTTTAGTGTGTGGACAAAGTAATGTCCATATAAGTAATGCTAATGGTGACCTCAAAGCTGTGTTGGTTAGGGACATGAATGTGCTTTTTCCATGTCTTTGGTTGAGAAGAAGAATGATTTGCACCAAATATAAAGTGGATTATATGATGCCTCAAGAAGCATGGATCCAAGTAGTATATCAAAGACCAAGAAAGTTGAATTTGATAAGGAAAATGGAGCAAACAACTAAAGCAAACAAATAAAACTGTCTGTCTTAGTATAATGTTTTCAGTACAAAAGCCAGAAGTGGCACAAAGAGCAATGGACTCTTTTCAGCATTACAAGACAAGATATAAAGATCTGCACATGGATTAGAGAACAAACAAAAGTGTACAATATCATCAAAAGAATTGAAATGGAAATGGGCTGCTCACATAGCAAGAACTGATGGCAGATGGACCAAGGCAGTCATAGAATGGATCCCACTTGATTAAAAGCGAGGAGGAGGAGGTGGGATCTTATCTTAATCCATTAACCATTTCCAGAAATGCTGGGGAAATAATCTTGAGGAATATGTAGTTTATAGTGCGGAATACAATTTTGTGGGAAGAAAGGAAGAATATATTTCTTCCCACTTCGTCATACATCAGTGAAAGTTGGGTACGTAAGAAATAACATAATAGTAAGTTGAAAGTTGTGGGAATGTGATGGTTTTGAAGATATGTGAAACAAAAAAAGATAAAGACAAGAATGAAGCAGGCAGAAAAAATGTTAATTAAATACAAAATCAATTATCAGTATAAAAAAGTGAAATAAGGTGATTTGGTCATACTGTATAGAGAATGGTAAGTGCAAACCAGATTCAGCTATGCTGTAGCACCTTCAGTTTTTCTTATCTAATGCTTAATTTATTTTGTGTACTATTTCTACTTGTCTTCTGAACTTTGGATAAATAGTGCTTACCTGAAAATAATGTGATAAATATTGCTGGATTTCTGGCAAGGTTTATAGGAGTTTAAGGGGCCTGTTGTAATCTTTAAGAATCTACCAAACCCTGTCCCCAACTCCCAAAATTATGACATCACCAACTACAGACAAAAAAAGGAAAGCCACTGTAGCTGCAGAAAATATTGTTCATCACTTCGATAGATCAATTGCACTTTTCCATTTAATCAATATAATGCAATGCAATATAATTGCCAGAAACAATATAAAATTTCAACCAACACCTGCCCTTCTACAGAACCACATATTACAACTTGATAAATTGTAATATTTCAAATTACAACTCCATAAAACTTATCTACTTTTAGACCAATAAATCCTTGTTGGCCTATGACAGTTTAGAGCAGTGTTTTTCAACCACTGTGCCACGGCACACTAGTGTGCCGTGACATAGTGTAAGGTGTGCCGTGGGAAAAACACCCGCCTATATTGAATATAGGCACAGAGTTAATTTTTTTTAACATTTTCTAATGGTGGTGTGCCTCGTGATTTTTTTCATGAAAAAAGTGTGCCTTTGCACAAAAAAGGTTGAAAAACACTGGTTTAGAGGACAATAGTAATAATCATCACTCAGTGATAAAATTCACAACCAATTGTTATATCTTGCTCACCTTGGAAAATCTTGACTATACCTAACGAGGGCAGATTTGTATGGTACTCAGGTAGGAGCCCACTAGAAATTTCAAGCCTTTAAAATAGAAAGGAAAGCTTTTTTTTAAGGAGAAAGAAATGGTAGTCAACTATTTCCATATGGCTGCCAAGGAACTAGGTGGACACAGAGCCATCAGAAGCCAAAGTCCTCATGAGGGAAACGATGCAGACATTTTGATATTTGATGTTCAAATGTGCTTTGGCAGAACTTGCCAACTGGATTACAAACTCATCTCCTTTTAGGTTTTAAAAACTGCCCCAAGGGAAAATAAATAAAGGGAGAGGTTATAAAACAAGTTCAAAAGACATAAATAAAAGACAAGCTAAGGCTTCTTTTCCACCTCTCCCATTTCTCTCCCCCCCCCCACTGGAAGATATAACATGTCATTTCTAGGTAAAATATTTTTATTTTTTCCCTGATCTGACAAGTTAATTAGAGGTAAGTTAATCAAATAAGTGATACTTGATTCATTCTCTCTCTCTCCTTCCCTTCCTTCCTCCCTCTCTCAGAAAACGTTGGCAGGAAAGGTTGTAAAATGAGGCAAAATTCATTTAACAAAAGTCACACTTAGCAACAGAAATTTTCAGTTCAATTGTGGTTGTAAATTGAGGACTACTTGCATTAAGAGATTAAATAAATATAGGTAGTTCTTGATTTATGACCACAACTGAGCCTAAAATTTCTTTTGCTAAATGAGGCAATTATTAAGCGAATTTTGCCCCATTTTTAACCTTTCTTGCCACAGTTGTTAAGTAAATCACTGCAGTTGCTAAGTTAGTAACGCGGATGTTAAGTGGTGAATCTGGCGTCTCCATTTACTTTGCTTGTCAGAGGGTCACAAAATGTGGTCACGTGATCCTAAGACACTGCAAGTGTCATAAATATGAATCAGTTGCCAAGCATCCCAATTTTGGTCATGAGACTATGGGGATGCCACAACAGCCATATAAGTAAGAAAAACAGTTATAAATGACTTTTTTCAGGACTGTTGTAACTTTGAATAGTCAATAAATGAACTGTTGTAAATTGAAGACTACCTGTAAGTTGAAAATGCTGGTTTTCTTAACTCTAGGAAAAGATTCCTGTTTTGCAGAGTCTGTTAGACAGGGAAATGTGAGATACGGATGTGTACCCACATGTGAGGGGGTCAGGGGCAGAGGTGGTACAGGTTTTGACCAGTTCTGGAGAACCGGTAGTGGAAATTTTGAGTAGTTCGGAAAATTGGTAAATGCCACCTCTAACTGGCCCCACCCCCATCTATTTTCTGCCTCCCGAGTCCCAGCTGATTGGGAGGAAATGGGGATTTTGCAATAACCTTCCACGCCCACCAAGCCATACCACACCCACCGAACCGGTAGTAAAACATTTTGAATCCCACCACTGGGCAGGGGTGTAAATATATATGATGACAAATAGTTGAATTTCCACCACAGGCTTAATAATATGAATTAATTATAACCTAGAGTTGCATTTACAGCATTGATAAATGCTAAATTTGGTTCAGATTAAACTTCATTTGGGGTTTTGTTTTGGAGTTTTGTTTAGCCTGTTACATAAACCCCACCTGCTTGGTTAGATTATTATTTCTTATGAGAAAAAAAGGGGATGCTATTAGGTTTCAACAAAAAGAATAAGGAAAAATAGGTCCATCCAAGAAGCATCCTCTGGGAATGTTGGGTAGGGGGTGGGGAGGAACAAGGTAAGCAGAGTTTTGCCAGCACAGTGCAAACTCTGCCTTATTTATTTACTAAATTTAAAAGAACCATCCATCTCATATATTTGTACGTGCATTGTGACTCATATGCATATGGTTGGTTTGGTTGATTTATTAGATTTATATGCCGCCCTTCTCCCAAGGAAGGAGTGGAGTTTACAGCATGATACATGGTATTGTTTTTGCCATTTCAACAGAAGTGATGAATCATGTGGACACCTCCGGGATTACCATCAATTCACTTGAGTAACCATCTTCTTCAGGTTCTATTCTATCCAAAGGTCACCTGCCAATCACTGCCAAGGAAATGTAATGGCGTAAGAAAGAATATGATATGTCCAAAGATTGGCTATTATTTTGGAATTAGACATTTTATTCTGCTTGCTGATTACCTTCACCAAAAGAGAACCATCAAATTGTAACTTGCTCACTTTTGAAGCAAGATTGCATTCTAGCCACCTAGAACTCTATTCCAATGTATCTATCCACTTTCTATAACAATGCAAGCAATCTAGTTTGGAAGCCTTGTGAACACTATGTCCTCTCCCCAGTAACTTTCTTGCTCAACTGGAAGTAGTTCCCCTCCTCTGGTTAGGCCTTATGCTCTCGCTTCAGAAAATAGGTTATGGGACTGCTGCTTGCCAATAGGATGTTGCTGAGAGGAGTCAACAACAGTCTGAGGAACTGATATGAGATGTGGTGTGCAAATGCCTTCAGGCACTTAGGCAAATTGTCATGCTGCAGAAGAAGGCTTCTTGGCTCTCCAAGCAGGGTGTTCACCAACTTCAAAGGTGCTCTGGGAAACAGGATGTAGAAGGAAGGGCCTGTTTAAGAACACCACTGCCTAAAAGAAATATATCTGGTTTCCTCCTGATTTACTAGAGTTAAAGGTGAAGCTTCCTAAAGTTCCTAAAGATTTTACCAGATCATACTCTAAAAGGCTGGTTCTGCTAATTAATCACAAACCTTTGTGGTCTGGTGCCTTCCTAGTGTGTTGGATTGCGCTGTTGGGAATGAGAGCAATTATCCTATACATCTGGAAGACACAAGTTTGCTTTATAGCATAATGTTGTAAACATACACATGCACACACCTACATCTTATGGTGGTGCTTTACAGTGAAGAAGTATAGTATCGCATAAGCAAACATCCTTGTATGCACACCCATAAAGATAGAGAGGAAGAAATCTCTGTAAGCAAAGAGCACAAGCACATTTAATATTTCGGGGGGAGGGGATACGAAATCTGATGGGTGGAGGAGGAGTGGAATCTAGAAGGGCACCCAACTATATTCTGAATAGAATACTTTTACTAAAGTCAGACCAGAATGCCAAACTAACAATGAATAATGAGCATGGATTATTATGTAAATTAGCTGATGAAAATTATGACAGTGGTAACAATAGAATTAGACTTAAACAAATTAACTCAAATTCAAACGGATCCTGTAAGGATTACAGGAATATGATGAATCCTTCTGGATAAAAAAGCCCAACATTTTGGAATCAAAAATAAAACTTTTTTTCCAGCTTTTCCTTTATTTTTTTAAGAATGATTATCTCGGGGGAGGCAAAGGCAAGGTTCCTGAAATACTGGCTATGGAATGAGTAGTTTTATTATTTCCTATTCTTCTTCCAAAAAAACTTATGGGAAACACACCAGTCTTTTCTTGCCTGATATTCATTACTTAACTTCTTTATGAAATGAACAATGTTGGATTTAATTCTCTATAAGTCTTTATCAATCCCTTTGAATGTGGTATCTAATAAATCCCAAGGCAGATAGAGAACAAGTTCAGTGCAACCAGTTACTAGGCTGAAAAAAGTAGACACAGCTTGGGAGTTTCAACTGCATCAAGGAGTTTTTTCATATGCATCTTCCTGTCCAGGAGGATCCAGTGGGTGGAATCATGGAATGACATTGGCCAGCACCTAGTCAAAAACTCAGGACTCATTGTGCCATAATTTATGGCAATGTTTCTCAACCCTGGCAACTTCAAGAAGTGTGGATTTCAATTCCCAGAATTCTCCAGCCAGCATATCCACCCTGCTGTGGTTGAGAAACACTGATTTATGATGTTTTAGTGTGGAGGGCCATGGTGATCCGGGAAATAAGATGGAATAGGCAACATGAAAACAAGTCACTGACTGATAAAGGTTATGGAGAGAGATTGTGTTATTATCTACCAACTGCAAGGTTTCCTATTATCACTGAAGGGACTAAAGAACTGTGTCATAGGGAAGAAACAGCAGAAACTTTCCACTCAAATATTCTCTGAAATATATCGATTTAACTTAAAATTAATTCAACACTTGGAATTCTTGTAGTTCCCTCTTTTCATTTTAGTAAATCTTATGAAAGAGAACTCTGTGAAAGTTTTGCTTGAGAAGTAATCATTTTCAATTTTAGGCAGCTGTTTATTTTCTGTTTCAATTTGTTTGGGATATTAAAATAAAGTATTAAATGTTGTGGTTTCCTCTAGGGATTAAACTACAGTGTAGAAAATCTGTACCACTAAGATTCAGTGGAAAGCTCTGCAGGGACCAACAAATATCATTCTCTATAATTTAATCATGGAGTTTTAACAGCCACGCTGGTGCAATGGTTAGAATGCAGTATTGCAGGCTAATTCGGCTGATTGTGACAGGTTGAGTCTCACCAGCTTAAGGTTCACTCAGTTTTCCATCCTGCCAAGGTTGGTAAAATGAGGACCCAGATTTTTTGGGGAAAATATGCTGACTGTGTACAATGCATGATCTCTATCTGGGACTGCTGCAGTGAAGGCAGAAAGATACAATATATCAATAGCACTTAGACTTATATACCACCCCATAGTGCTTTTACAGCACTCTATGGTGGTTTACCATGTGGGACGTGGTGGCTCAATGGCTAAGATGCTGAGCTTGTAGATCAAAAACTTCGGCAGTTCAAATCCCTAGTGCCGCGTAACGGAGTGAGCTCCCATTACTTGTCCCAGCTTCTGCCAACCAGCAGTTCGAAAGCATGTTCTAAGTGCTATTGTCTAAAATTGAAAATGATTATTCCTCAAGCAAGACTTTATCTAGACATAATTTCATGAATCACTCAGGACTTTGGTCCAGAGTGGATGACCATCAACAGAAGCCCAGTTTCATTTTTAAAAGGTAAAGGTTCCCCTCGCACGTATGTGCTAATCGTTCCTGACTCTAGGGGGTGGTGCACATCTCCGTTTCAAAGCCGAAACACCAGTGCTGTCTGAAGACATCTCTGTGGACATGTGGCCGGCATGACTAAATGCCGAAGGCGCATGGAATGCTGTTACCTTCCCACCAAAGGTGGTCCCTATTTTTCTACTTGTATTTTTAAATATATACCACCCCACAGTGCTTTTATAGTACTTTATGATGGTTTACCATGTGGCTCAGTGGCTAAGACCCTGAGCCTTGTTGATCAGAAAGTTCGGCGGTTCGAATCCCTAGTGCACGTAACAGAGTGAACCTAGCAGTCTGAAAGCAAGTAAAAATGCAAGTAGAAAAATAAGGACTACCTTTGGTGGGAAGGTAACAGTGTTCCATGCGCCTTCGACATTTAGTCATGCTGGCCACATGACCGAGGAGACATCTTTGGACAGTGCTGGCTCTTCAGCTTTGAAATGCATATGAGCACTGCCCCCTAGAGTCAGGAGCAACTACCACATATGTGCGAGGGGAACCTTTACCTTTTTATGCTTGTTTACAATAGCAGCCTATTGCCTCCAAAAATCTGAATCCACATTTCATTAACCTTGGAAGGATGGAAGGCTGGGTCAACCTTGAGCCCCATCAGAATCAAACTCCAGACTGTGGGAAGAGTTTGTCTACAATACCATACTTTTACCACTGTGCCACCAGGTAAATGTGTTATATGAACACAGCCAGTGTGTGCATATACTCAACAGAAATTTGAATTTTGACCTCCTGTACCTTGACTGGAAACTTGAACACAATGTATTGTTTTTTAATGTAGCCCAGATTGGGAAGAGGAGGTGGTGAGGCACCCGCTTCTCTTGTGATCTTTTGCTGAAGTTCTCTGTGTCCTGATGTTGCTGAGGGACAAGTCTGAGCATTTTCAGATGGCTTCTCCCATAACGTCTGGCTCCAGAGAAGTTTGGAGCCAACAAGAAGAGCCATGATTTTCCCACGGTGTGTTCCCTCATAAGCTTGATGAGAATGTCTCTGTATTTTCAGGAGGAAAAAAAAAAGTGGAGACAGAATTGGGAGCATGGGAGTGGATCTTTATTCCTGTCTTGTGAGTAGCAAATCCCTCCCCCAAGGATACAGGGAGATTAGTCTGCCTCAGGGAGGGTGTTGAGTCATCCCTGACCCCACAAGGGACTTTCTGAATTAGAGGAGAATTTCTCTGGGCTGAATGGGATGTTCCTTGTGAAATGGGTGACCACAGACACTTGGCAAAGGCAGTTAGTGATGATGGGAAAATAGGGAGATTCAAGGAGGGCAGTTTATGCTTTCAAGTACAGCTCTGAGGTTTATTTCAATCGTTTGTTTTTATTCACAGCTCTTTTGCTTTAGCTTCAACATTGTCCTTGGTAGAGCTGGAAGGGAAAATGCCTGCGTGTAGGCCAAGCCAGTATAGTTCTATTAGGGGCAGTTTCAGAATTTTCTGTAGGTTTTCAAAAAACTTACTAGTAGCAAATTAATCTGCTAATTTCCTTTGGTTAAATCTGGTTAAATCTAGTTTTTTTTAAAAGCATATTGCTCTAAAAATCATGTCCTTAATATTATTATTGTTTTGGTAAATTGAATATATGCCTAAATAGATAAATGTTTATTTATGTGTTTATTAAATTTATAGCCACCAATTTACAACCAAGTGACCCTCAGCATATTTTTATTTATTTTTTGATATGTTAGGGCCACAGATGTTTCCTCTATAGTGGTCTAGTCTTGCCTGTAGGCATTATTTCAATGTGCCAACTTATTTTTATTGGGCTATAAAGTTCTCATATGTACTGTGTCAAATGATTCACCCAATGCAATATTTTCCTTTCAGATGTACAATGACCTTTAAGAAACCAAAGTAGAGGTTTTTACCATTTTCTGTTCCCTAATACCATTAACTGGAGGGGAAAAAACTCCTTGTCATGAAAATCCCCTCTTTATTTACCTTCTGTGAGTTACTTGCATTCATTCACCAAAAAATCCAGTGCTTCAAGGAGTTAACTGCAGTAACAGACCTTATCAGTTCCTTCCTTGAGCACCTAGCTGAAAGACTTAAAATTAAGTTCTGGCAAGCAGTCTTTGTGGCACAAAACACAATGAGCAAAATCTTCAGAAATACGAACTGTTGTCTCCTATGACAAACACTCCCCTTTTCTTCCATTCATTCCCCAGCCAGGGTCCATGTGTGCTTTGATTCCCGAGTCGACTCCTTGTCCTCCATTGTTCACCTATCTTAACTGCTCTGCGCATATGTGCATCTGGAACAAGCCCCAGCTGTTTTTCCTCCTCACTCATATCAGCCTCCAAAGGCAGCTGCCTCTCTGTTGGCTGGGAATTGTCGGATGGCCCCGGCTCTATCTCTGTGTCCGATGCAGAGCATCCATCAAAGCCTTCCCCAGACTCCAGAATTGGCCCAAGCTCTTCCCCAAACTCCTCATCTTCTGAATCTGTCGCCAGCTCCACTGGCCACAACCCCCTCACTAGAAATTAAATCTGTATTCAAGAGCTGTACCCTGTCCTGCAATTATGTCACTCCACAAGTCTCTTCTTTTTCCCACACTACAGCCAGGTATGTGCAAATTTCAGCACGTTTACTGCAAAGCTGATGGCAAGAGGCTGGAGGGTTGGGAAAATATATTAAACTGATTATAGCTGTTGAAAAAGATGCCAAGTGTAAAAGATGCCAAAATGAGAGATAAGCATTTACTTATGACTTAAGACACTGATGTAGAAAAATCAAGTTGCCTTGTGCTGGATGGATTCAATGGATAGATGATTTCTTACATCAGGAAATTTCCCCCTATCTTGAAAAAACATCTAAACAGATATTTGAGAAGCATCATCTTGTTTCAAATATTTCTTTTAGGGCCAGATGCTCAAGAAGATGGTAGCTGACAGGTTTCAGCATTCCTGGAGGGTATGGATTATCTAAACCTATTCCAGTGAAGCTTCAGATGGGTTGTGGCACCAAAACTAACTTGGAGGTCTTGATAGATGACTTGCTTTGGAATGGTAGATGGGACAAAGTGGATCTTTTTGAATGTGCCTTGTTTGATATGTAATGGTCAAATTATCCTATCAAATTGACTTAGATTTTTTTCCTAATAGCGATGACTTACTCCCAGTAGCTTGCTTAGATTACCCAAACATACCATCTGACCTGTTGGCTTGTGCTTGAAGACAATTTTGAAGGTACACAATAGATCAGTGAGAATGCTGCCTGAAATTTCTTTTAGTGCCAAATAACACAGAGACAAGTGATGGATGATCTTGAATGCTGTGCTGTGAAACTGATTGATTTCTGCAGAATAAGCTCTCATTAAATAGTATGAATAATGGTTAATAGAATAGAATTATGATCATATATAATATTTACCCCCTTTTGATCAATAACAAATCTCTATTAGTATTGTCAAACATGTAAGGGTCTATAGGTTAGGCTAACAAGGTGGCTTATTGACTCAAGATTTCAATGAGGATCGGATGCTTCTCTCCATCTAGTATCATATTGACTGTCATAGAGGCAAAAGGACAGTTAGGTGTTTTTTTTTAAAGTAAAAGAGGTATGTTCAGTGAAGTGGGGACTTAACACAACTCTTTTTACTGGGTTATTTTTTCTTATGTGGGAATTCACACCACAAGAATTTACAGAATTGAGGAGGAGAGAAACATCTATGGTTTGCAACAAAACAAGATGGCATACATGGGTAGCGAATTGCATATTGTTCATCTCAGTGACTATATCCCAATAAATTTAATATTTCTCAAGTACATGTGTATCACCTACAGGTTTCAAAACTGAGCATGGAACAAGACTGAAACTGGGAGAACTAAACACAATACAAAGGCTAAGCATCCAGGTGGATGGAATCTTTGTGGGTTTTAGGGAGTGAGTGGAGAAGAATGGAGTTTAAAGGAAACGTTTCTCTTTATAGAAAGAGGGGGTTGAAATATGTGGTTTGAAAGAGCTGGAGCTAATGTCCTCCCTGAAATGGGACTGCAAGTATTGGGTTACAGCATAGGCTGACATGTGAAAGTTCCACTGGAGGTCACAGATGGATTAAAGAATTCCAGTCCCTATTCAGTGGCCACTGAACCAGAGCTAACAAGAATGTTGTTATGAAAGTGGACATACAAGGTTGTAAGAGAATGTCTACAATGAACAATCTACCAATAGAAGTGCTCATCTTTTCACCAAGTGATTGGCCAAGCTACGTAATCTCATGGTAGAGATCTAATGTTGAAATATTAGGTTTGCCACTTGATTCTAGAACTGTACAATTTCAAATATGATCATTCTAGTAAAGGACTTTGATTTGATTGGGAAGTTCAAAAGAGGCCTTCAAAGGACTGACATCTTTATGAGCCCAAACATGTCAACCCTTTGAATATAATCTCAGATGTGTCCTAATGCTAATAATGTTATTTGGCCTTCATACAAATGAGATCTGCTTTTATTACATATTACAGCTAACCTGTGAGCCAATAGACAGCTTGCATTCCTTGTTCAATCAGGATGTTGAGCTCCATTGCCACAAACATGTTTAATTTTTTTAACAATATTTTTCCTTTCCACAATTCTGTGAATTATGGCATTCCTTGAATCCTATTATCTCTTATTTATTAGAATTTGCAGGATTTATGTTCAATCATTAGTAAAATAGAGGTGTCAGCTTTCTCCAACTTGGTGTAGTCTATTGGCCTTGTTGGCTAGAGATGACAGGAGGTCTGGTCAGCCGACTTAGAGGGCATAAGAAGACATCACCAAACTTCCATAAATACTCCCCCACATCATATTGTAGAGTCACCAAATAGGCTACTCAATTTTAGTACAATTCTGAAACCTGGGTGCAAGGTTTTTTGACAACTGAATAGTCAACCTTACAGGATTGGCAAGGTTTACCCCAAATAGACTAAACACTTACAAAATCAAGTATAGATTTTCACAGGTGTAGGTCTTATTGTATTCGGGTCTTTTCCCATGTAGGATTGAGATTATCTTGGCAAAGTTTCGGCGAGATCTCACTCACCATCCTCAGACTGGTGTTTTTGGCTTAAAGCGTGGTCGGAGATGCTGTCTTTCTATAAATCTTGGTGGGGGGGGGTGTAGAGTGCTGGCATTGTTTCAGTAAGTGGATTGATTGGATGTGTGGCTGTATCAATCATGATTGGTAGATTGGTGCTGATTGGTGCTGGCTATGTGTCCATTGTTGTTTTGTGTTGTAACAGCCTGGGTGGTGGGTGGGGCTCATTTATTTACCAGAGCTGGTTTCCAGATGTCTGGTAGGCAGGAGGTGTCGTCACATTTATTCATGTTGTGAGGGTGTTTCTCTATTTCGATAGCTTCCATAATTATTCTCTTGTTGAAGTGTTCTGTTTTGGAGATTAATTTGGTTCCTTCAAAATTAATTTCATGTTCTGTAGCTTTAAGGTGCTGGAAAAGGGAGGACTTTTTATTTTTTTCTTACTGTGTTCTTGTGTTTGTGTGTGTGTTTGTGTGTGTGTGTGTGTATAGTATATACATATACATACATACATACATACATACATACATACATACATACATACATACATACATACAGTAACTGTTTATATATACAACACCCAGAGACTTACCCCCAGCCCCAAATCCAGTTTTTCTGAAATGAGTGGTGAATCTTTTATGTACATCATTGTCCAGTACATCTGAGGAGGGAAAGGTTTCCTCCAAAGGATTTCCACATACTTCTTGTTGTCTCCCTTTCTTTCAAGAAAGAAAGAATGAAGGGAAAAACACAAGAATAGGGTTCAAAAAAAAAGGGAGGTAGGGTATTTTTTTTTGACTCCTACTCTTTCAAGCAAGCCTTCTTGATCTCCTTCTTTCAGTTTGGCTTTAGAAATGAAACATAACCAGAGTTGTGAAATACAAACCTCTAGAATGAATTCCAGGGACTAACCATTGAGGAAATCACCAAACAAAAGACAAGGGTAATTTAGGTTTTAAAATACTGAAAAGGAGAAGAAGGGATGTGCTTAAATCCTATTATACTGCAGTGATGTTTCTGATTAACACAAGCTCATCTGTATTTTCTTTAGCTGTAAATTAGATTTTTGATATTGACTGGCCGATACAAAATTAATTTATAATTTATAAGAAGTTTTTTAATGGTTCATTTAAAAAAAAAAGAGTTAAGCACCTTCCCAGCTTTTCAATCTTTCTTTTAGCTCTCGACTTTCAGATCTTTACTATTCAGCAATGGGATTCCCATTTATGAAGCTGCCAAAGAGATGGCCTACTTCTAGGCCCAGCTGTAGGTATTCAGATAGTCATTGACTGGTCATATGATCACATTTTGAGTCCTTAGCAACTGCCTCACATTTATGGCATTTACAGCAACCTGCAGCCATGACACCACTATTTTAGACTTTTTTCTCCTGGAAACCTTCACTTTTAGCTTCAGGTTATAAAATCAGGCGTGGTCATATGGTGACCCACTTAATGTCTGCCACAGCTTACCACCATAATTCCAGGCCCAATTATGATAGTAAATCAAGAACTACTTGTACTTGTTCAAATGTTCCACTAATGTCAATGGAATGTACTATATTGGATGACAATCCTGTTTTCTTGAATGTAGGAAAGCATTTCTTCCAACTTTCAAGAAGGAGATTAATGCTGTCAAAATTGATTCACTGACCATTCAGCAAAGAGGTGTGGACTTCATCGTACATGGACAGCTGTCTTGGTAATTTGCTTTCTTTAATTAAAAAAAGTAACAAAACTTTATTTGGATATAATTCTTATGCATTTGTGGCTCCGTCAACAAAAACACACTTTTGTGCATTGTTATCATCTTTCTTGAACTAAAGCAATAGAATTGAAATAAATCATTAATTGCCTGATGGCAAGGGCTGTTTGAAAAATAATGGACTTGAGAAGTAGGATTAGTTTTAAGGTTTAAACACTGGTAAGTATTAGACAAAATGAAAGGGAGAATAGAAATAGAAACAGTATACTCAAATGATCAGTTGCAGCCAGAGGCAAATAAACAAAAAAGTTTATGGAATTCTAGGAGTTGAAGTTCACACATCTTGAAGTTGTCAAGATTAAGAAACACTGCTCTACTCTCTGTTCAAATATTTGACCACAGAATTGGTCAAATTTTGATAAATAAATTAATTACTTCTGCCTTTATCTATAAAATAAGTAGAGGGATGAATATAAAATTCCTCAAATATATAGCTCCACCAGATCTAAAATTACTGGACACTCAGAATCGAGACCAAGAATCTTTTTGTGTGTCTCTTTTGTGTGTGTGTTTTATTCCCACTTGCTGGCCTGGCAAAGCAAATCCAGCTATGAATTGTTCTTAGTATTAACCAAGAAGGCAGGAATTAAGCAGTTCTTTGTACCAGTGAGCTGTGGCTGATGAAAACATTACTCCAGCATACCTGAAGAAACCAGGTTGGGGCACCTTAAATAGGATGAAGGAAAGAAAGAAAGAAAAGAGAAGAATGTTCAGCCCCCTTTTTCCATTCTCTGGCTGCAAAGAATTGTGTCATTTATTTCACTGAGTCTCCTTTGCTTGTCTATCAAGCTTTGAGAAACAGCTGCTGCACACGTGGTCTGATGGTTTTTAAAAACAGGTCACAATAGAAAAACCTAAAAGTGTGGGAGTGTGTATGGGGGAACCTGGTAGGTAATTTTGTTTTCCACCCATTTTTCTCTTGGAAATGCTCTAAAACATTGCTTACAAGAATAAAGACATATCACAACCTTGCTGGAAATTATTGAATCCTTCCTCTTCTGCTGCTACAATCTGACTGTCTCTATTACTTGTTTATAAAACTTAGAATGATGACAACATTAGTAGAAAAAAATGACTGCATGTGAGCACCCCAGGCGATAGTATCAGGATTAGATCAATCTTAATTTACTGTACTGAATATAATTTCTAGGCAGAGACTTTGCACTGCCAAAGTTGGCTTTTAATGAATGCCCCTCATATATGCCTGTGAACTCTTGTTGGAAGTGAAGTTGAAACCACAGGAATATCATGGATCTGCTAATGGAGGTCTCTCTGGATGCAAGTTTGGAGGAGGAGGAGTTTGAGTTGGCAGAGGAAAGTGTGAAGTTGAGAGATAGGCTTGGAGAGTGGTAGCCTGATGGAGAAGCCTCAACTGCATCGATTGGGCAAGTGTCAGGCTGAGGCTCAGCAAGGTGAGCCACAGCAACAAGAAGTTGGCCAGGAGGCTCCAGGCAAGGACTGGGAGCAGCTGCCACCTATTAGCAATGAAAAGGCAGAGAGTCCACACATCCTCCCAACATCTAGGGCAGGGAGGAGACAGGCACAAAACTGGTCACCTAGACTACACATGAGGAGGCAACAATGCATTTCATGAAGGGATGCATCAACTTTGCCTACTTCATCCCTCCGCAAGGACTTAAGCATTGCTGGAGTAACATACTCAGTTTCATGCCTTGTGTGCTCATGTCATGTATCCAGATCTATTCAACTGGTGGACTGCTTTCCTGGACTTCGTGTGGGCCCATTGGACTCAGTTACCTAGTGACGCTTGCCGTGCTGAGCTTGGAATCAGAACTGTAGAACCAAGCTGTTTTTTGAGGACCTGTTGGGGTGTGTGTGTGTGAATAAACATCTGTAGAACATTTGCAATATATGGGGGTCTGAGGGGAACAGGGCAACATAATATGCTCTAACCACCACATTCACACACGTGGCTGTGAATCTGTTAAACATGGAGTCCTATGTGACCTTATGCCTAGAGTGCTGGCAAGCAAAGAACAAGCAAGGACCCCCACCGGCACTGTTTCTGCCATTGCCCATCCTGGAAAGGCCTTGGGGAAGCATGTCCATGAATTTCATCACTGATCTCGAAAGTCATGGGGGCGATGGTGGTGGACATGCTCACAAAGATGTCCCATTTCATGCCTGCATGCCACAGGGGATAACACAGTTGTTTGTGTACAATGTCTTCCGGCTGCATGGGCTCCCTGAGTGCATTGTATTGGACTGAGGTACCCAATTCACAACCTCTGGTCCTTGCATCATAGGGAGATGGACAGAGACACAGAGAATGTGAATGCCATGCAGGAGCAGTATTTGTGATGCTTTGTGAATTTTCAGCAGGATAGCTGGACAGATCTACATGCAACAATTCACAGCATGCTTCGGCATACATGTCCCCATTCTTGGCAATCTACAGATTTCATCCACATTTGTTTCCTTTACCTCTTTGGCCCAAGAAATCACTACTGTGCACCAAGCATCGCAGAAACAGTTGGAGAGGGCCAAGGACTATAAAAAGTTCGTGGATCAGCACCTACAAGATGTGCCTCCCTTAGCGGGTGATGATTGTGTCTAACTGCATGATGTGACCTGAAAATTGGACCACTGCTTCTTAGGCCCATTTCTTGAAAGAAACTGTCATCTATTCAGTGGCATAATGTCTGACCCTGCCTGAGTGTGTATCCACCTGGTATTCCACTGGTCCCTGCTCATGCCTGCTATGCCTGCCAGCCCTCATTTGGTGTCAGACCCTGGAGTCATTGTTAGGGCAAGGGAAAATGGAATACAAGGTGGCGCACATTATGGATTCCCAAGTCTGCCAGGAGTGCCTGGAAGAGCTATGCCCCTGAAGACATGTCATGGGGAGGGCATTGAAGAACTTCATGGCTGCCAGTTGGTCCAATGTTTTCATCAGCGGTACTTGCAGAAGTCTGCAGGGACCTGGGGGCAGATCCTGCTAGGGAGGGATAGTGTCATGAATCCCTCTCCAGATCCCTCTCCAGATGTGAGCTCAGAGGAGAAGGAGGAGTTTGAATTGTCAGAGGAAAGCATGGAGCCGAGTGATGGCCCAGATCAGGGTTCAGAGAGTGCTAGCCTGATGGAGCAGCCTCAGCTGGGTTGATCGGACAAGTGACAGGTTGAGTCTGAGCGAGGTGAGTCACAACTCACAAAGACCAGGACCAGGAGCAGTTGCCACCTGTAAGCAATGAGAAGAAAGTGGAATCCATACATCCTCCCGATCCAAGGGAAGAGGGCAGTGATACAATGTGGGTCAGTTAGACTACACATGAGGAGGCAACATTGCAACTCATCAATGGTTGCATGGTGTCACCTACTTAATCCTGCCTGAGGACTCAAGCCTTGCTGGAGCAATGAGCCCAGTTCCATGCCTTGTGTGCTCATGTTATGTGTCCTTGACCGGTTTGACACATGGACTACTTTCCTGGACTTTGTATATGCCCATTTCACTCAGCTACCCAGTGACTCTTGCTGTGCTGAGCTCAGAATCTGAACCAGCTGGGAATCTGAATGGGGTGCTTTCTGAGGAGCCGTTTCGGGGGATTTGAATAAACACCTGTAGAACTCTTGCTATAGATACGTATATGTGGAAGAAATGGGGCAGCACAAGAAATCATACATGAATGGTAGGTGATCCATCCTATCTTCCCTATAAATTAAAACCCACTGGGGACAGAGATATGCATCTATTTTGAGCACTCCATTCAAATTTAGTACTTTCCAGTTGTGCTGATCTCCTGTCACTGTTAATGTGAATGGTAGCTTCATTGTTAATGGGAACTGGTTTAACATATTGGAAAGCACCAGGCTGATACATTTTTGCTTTCTCTTTGGCAGTCATCATGGGGCAGGAAAACTCAAGATATTGCTATTTAACAAATTCCATTCAATAGATGAGCAGGTGAGAATAAGGACCGTTTACTAAAGGAAGGTTGTAGGAAAATACTAACTCAAGGTGAGGCTGCTGGATGGAAGTGTGGCTTCTGAAACTTATGGTCCCCCTGAGCCAGAGGCTAGACTTCTCTCAAGGCTGAATCCACCTGTTATACATCAGTGTCCGTCATCCTCCTGGCCCAGCCTTCCCTTGAAGGACCACCTTGTGGCTGTAGAGAAGGGCGGGTGGTAAACAGCAGAGCAAAAATCTGCCCGCAGCATGTCTGCCTTGCTTGCAAAGAGACTGCGAGGCGCCTCTTAATAGCCCTTTAATTATACATCTACCATCACTTATTTGTTTTATTCTTTTTTTTCTCTCCCCTTTCTGTCGTGACTTCTTTTAAAAATTAAAAAAAGAAAGCTTAGGGTACTCTAGATATGTAAATATACCACACAGAAAACAGTTCTGCTTAATTACCACTTTGAAAATTGTGTACTGCTGAGAACTAAGCTGAGATTGGAGGCAGCAGGATGACACCCTGGTGGGTAGGAACTCCACTTTAAAGGACAGAAACAGTCTAGAGGAGAAGACACTTCAGCTCTCTCTTGGCAATTTCAGGCAACGTTAAATCTGGACTTCAAGTCCTTGAGGAAACCCTCTTTTCTCCATTGTCTGTATTATTCTACCTGATTGGGCAACCACAACTGGAAATTACTCATTGTGAAAAAGGGCTTTTCCATACACCATGTTTTATTTTGGATCATATTCCATAAACTGAGAAAAGCTTGTAAGCTGATTTGCACTTGGGTGGATTTGATGTTTCAACCCAAGCTTAGATGGGCTCGGCACTACTTCAGTTGTCTCATCGCAAAGAGATTAACTTATCATCACTGCTAAAGAAAAAATCAGTGCTAAGTCCTCAACTTGCGACCGGTCCTAAGTCTTCAACTTACAATTGACAACCGGCAACAGCTCAGCCGCGCCTGATTGGCTAAGGTGCGGCTGGCGTGGGCTGTCTGCTTTGTTCCCATTGGTCACCCTGCTTGACAGCTCCGGTATAAATAGCTGTCAAGCAGGGTGAGGTGCTGAAATTTGTATATAGTTATCTGTTGTCTGGTTCTGTTAAAATAAACACTGTTCTACTTACCTCAGCCATCTCACATCTCCTCAATCAGTCCAGGATTTAATAGTCAGACTCTTTCTGTTTATCTAGAGATAATGTCATGAATCACTCAGGACTTTGCCCTGAGTGGACGACCATGGACTATCAACAAAATCAACAAAATGGAATCCCAGTTCCATTTTTTAAAAGTGAAAAGTTCCCCTCGCACATATGTGCTAGTTGTCCTTACTCTAGGGGTGGTGCTCAGATCAAAGCCGAAGAGCCAGCACTGTCTGAAGACATCTCCGTGGTCACGTGGCTGGCATGACTAAATGCCGAAGGCGCACAGAACACTCTTACCTTCCACCAATTTTTCTACTTGTATTTGAACATGCTTTCGAACTGCTAGGTTGCAGAAGTTGAGACAAGTAATGGGAGCTCACTCCATTATGGGAGCTAGGGATTCGAACCACTGAACTGCTGACTTTCTGATTGACAAGCTCAGTATCTTAGCCACTTAGCCACCGCATCCCCTCCAGTTCTATTTTATGGACTTGCAAATTGCTGAAATGCACACTGCCAATTGCAGAGCAATAGGATGTGATTTTAGTTCTCCATATAAAAAGATTGTGTTTCCTTGTTGTATTGGAAGGGCTACCCATAAGTCCAACTTTGATTTAAATATTTGTCTGGTTTTTAAAAAAGGTAGCTTTTCATTAAGTCAAACTACATGTTGAACTTGGAAATTAAATTAATTCATTTTTGGACTTTATGCAAAACATTAATTTATAAATTAATTGTAAGGTCCCTAGTGGTCTGATAAATTAGACCACAGAAGAAAAATTAACCAATGTGAATACTAGCCAAATGCAAGTTTATGTTCTGCAAATTCAATTCAAAAGTAATCCTAAAGGTAAAAACCCCTTTAAAAAAGAAAACAGAGAATGAATCTTGACTTTTCTTTTGGGTAGTTGTAAAGTGAAATGGCATAAGCCATCTGTTTCTATTTATCTGGTTAGACAAAATCTTTTCAAGTAACACTTTTGTCTAAATTGGCATCTGTAGATAACAACTTGTACAAACTTACTCAAATCTGCCTCTTCCTTTCACTTCTTTTGGGTTGATGCTTTTTCTGCCTTTCTTGGTGAAGCAAAAGCAGTACCCTAGGTGGGTAATTATAGTTAAATAATTAAGGTAGATCCCCATTCTAACCTTTGCCATTTACAGGGAAGGGAAATTTCTTGTGTTCAGAATGACCATGTAAAAGATAAGAGTCAAAAGAAATGGAATGTTATTAATAATCAAGTCAGAAATTCTGAGATTATAGAATTGAACAGATAAATTGTTTCTGTTTTTCCTCCAATAACCTCCATGGAGGGGATGATAGCTGGAGATAAAAGCCTTCCAACTGAAGCTATAATGAGAATATAGCTTTCTGTGCATGTTTAAATGAACTCCATCACAATTTCAAACCCTCTTCCCCCTTGACACATGTGTCTATATGTATCCCCCCACCCTTATACCCCCACCCCCACCCCGAGAGAGAGAGAGAGAGAGAGAGAGAGGGAGGGAGGAGGGAGGGAGGGATGGAGGGAGGGAGGGAGGGAGGGAGGGAGGGAGAGAGAGAGAGAGAGAGAGAGAGAGAGAGAGAGAGAGAGAGAGAGGAGAATCACTTTTGGATATGCAACTTGGTAACCTCAAATCTGATTGGATAGTTCATGGCTTATGCACTGTACAAACTAAACCAGTGTATTAGTTCATAATTTGGCATTCAGTTATTCATAGTTAAATAGTAAATCAAGGGAATCTGATATGTAAATACAGTATCTGTAGGAGCCAAGGTAGCGCAGTGGTTAAATGCAGCACTGCAGGCTACTGCTAGATCAGCAGTTCAGCGGTTCAAATCCCACCGCTCAGGGTTGACTCAGCCTTCCATCCTTCGAGGTGGGTAAATGAGGACCCAGATTGTTGGGGGCAATATGCTGACTCTCTGTAAACCGCTTAGAGAGGGCTGAAAGCCCTATGAAGCGGTATATAAGTCTACTGCTATTGCTATTGCTATCTTTCAGCAGCGATAAAGGCTTGATGTGCAATTTAGAGAACATAAGATTGGTAGAAGTATTATTTTGTATTTCGGATACATTATACATTAGATTTGTTTCCATCTATCAAGAAGGAAATGTAACTTTGCTAATAAATAAACATGATTTTCTACTATATGTCCATAAGGATGAAAAATTGCATGCCTGAGCAGTGACAAATTTATTCTTTAAAAAATGCTTACATTTCACAAAAGTTAAAGAAACTGGGATTCTTGTGGAGTGAGTGTGTGCTCCAAGGATACTTCACTGTTTATACAGATGCACAAAACTGTATGCCACTCAGATTTGGGAGTGCTGTCTGCCTTGCTCAGGCTCAGTTAAAAAGATAGGGAAGGGAAACCATTCCAGCAGCTTTTTTATTTTCCAGCAGAATACTCTAAATATGATTTGTGTTGGCTCCTGCAGCCTTCCCCTAGCACAGCCTACAGTAGGTCTGCTATGGAAAGGACTTTATTATTCTCTTGTTAAGCAGCACTCTTTGGAAACCTGGGCAACAAAGCAATTTTCTGACATTAAGCAAGATAGGCTGTCACAAGTAAGGACTGGGAATGCTGTCAGAGATGGGGTTACCGTTTCCTGCATAAACTCTTATATTTTGCATAACTCTCCCATAAAATTGTCTCTTTTGACATATCCAGAAGATGTTGGCTGTAGGACATTACTGCAAGATAAATTTTGAGAGGTTGCATCTGCTTAGCAACCTATACCTGTTGACATGGAAGCCCCCATCCCTCAAGCCTCAAATATGTGAGCATCAAAAGCAGTTACTGGTGTGAAAGCAATAGCAAGCTTCATGCATATTTTGGAATTATGACATAGGACTCAAAGCTCAATATTAAACTGTCCTTATTAACAGTTCTCTTTGAAAGATATCCAAACCAAATGAAGCTCAAATGAAAGACTTCCAAGAAGGTCAAGACGTGGCCTTGCAATTACCTGTCAACACTTAGTGCATGAGCCACAGCTGAATGTGTAAACACATAGATCACTTGACCACTCTCTTGCTTGTTCAGATGTAAGAGATTGTATTTATTTTTAAATAAGGTATCAGAAATCTCTGGTCTAACATGGTCCATGGTTGGATCTGCAAGCAATGGGTCTTTCCCAGGCCCTCTTCCCTATCCTAGGCTTCACATTTGCCCCTTGCACAAGACCTGCAAAAGAAGAAAGCGAGTCTTTCCAATCTACAAACTTATTGGAAATTAGCTCTTTTCCCTTCTCCAGGGCTAAGAAATACTTCCTCTCACAGTTGGGGACAAAAAAAGAGGGGGGTGGAGAATGAGTTTATCTCTCACTGAATTTCTTTTTTTATTAGTCCTGTGATTAGTTTCTTTAACTTTTGTGAAATCTAAGCATTTTTTAAGGAATTAAAGAAAAAAGGTTAAAGAAAAATAGAAAAGAAAAAAAAGATACGAGGAAGTTACTTCCAATATCCAGGTATAAGTAGATGGTCAGTTTCTAACTCTGAAGAATATATAAAGTGCATTCATAAATATAGTTTTAAAGATTTCCAATAGTTTGCTGCTGAATTCCCTGAGATGTACGTAATTCAACTGCTTAACTTGCAGTCAGTCATTTGGCTAATTTTCTTGAGTTATCTAATGTGATTAAAGTTTAAAGTTTCCCCTGGCCAGTCATGACTGACCCAAGGCATCAGTGTTCATCTCCGATTCTCAGCTGAGGGAGCCAGGTTTATCTGAGAGACACTTCTGTCATCATGTGGCCAGCATGAAAATATAGATTACAGTAACCTTCCGGCCAATGTGATACCCATTTATCTACTCACATTTGCATGTTTTTGAAATGCTAGGTTGACAGGCGCTGGTGTGAGTAACAGGAGCTCACCCTATTGAGACCCACTTAGAGTCAATGATTACCTGTGGTATCTCCACATTGGTGAAAAATATGCTATTTCTAATGACCTAGAGACAAGTAAATGAATTATTGGGAAAAGGGGTTCATTTTTCTTCACGTATCCTCATTATACTGTAGTTTCTTTGATATATTTCATCTCCATTTGGAGCACAAATAGAAATCTTGCTCCCAAATCACTTCCATTTATAATTTTGCCAAGGAACTGTATTGCTGTTCCAAGTGCCTCCTATTTGTAACTATAAATTAACACCCCAAAATTAGTATTTGGGCTGAAACTGTATCAAGAGTTTGTATTTCAAGCTGCAAACTGGCTGATGTCCACACCTTCCTTCACACTTATCCACTAAGGTTGTAAATTATTTGCCTCAACATATTCCAGAAGGGATAGACATTTCTACACTAATGGTAGAAAATACAATAAAACATCCAGTTCCCATATGTACAATTTATTATTATTATTCCCACTGCTAGAAGCTTTGATCTACAGCGAATATGAGTCCTTGAAGAAAGTAGGCAGTTCCCATATGTACAATTTATTATTATTTTTCCCACTGCTAGAAGCTTTGATCTGCAATGAATCCTTGAAGAAAGTGGGCATGTAAGAATGTCAGTCTTTGCAAAAATAAAGGCTCTAGCAGAAAACTCCACCAAGATTGATGCTACATTGCAGTGGTGGGATTCAATTTTTTTTACTACCGGTTCTGTGGGCATGGCTTGGTGGGCATGGCAGGGGAAGGTTACTGCAAAATCCACATTCCCTACTGATCAGCTGGGACTCCGGCGGGGGGGGGGGAGAGAATAGATGGGGGTGGGACCAGTCAGAGGTGGTATTTACTGGTTCTCCGAACTACTCAAAATTTCTGCTGCTGGTTCTCCAGAACTGGTCAGAACTTGCTGAATACCACCTACACTGCTATATTGTGGTCACAAGGTTTGCAAGTCAGGACACTGAACACATTCTTACTTCAGCATGAACTTGTGTGATAGTCTTAGGTAAGCCTCTATCTCCATCTTAATGTTCCCTACTGTAAAATGGGAATGATAACACTGCTTTAATTTATTATTGAAATGAAGACTGATAATGATAATTGACAGCAATAGAGTAAATAAAAGGGCATAGCTGGTGGTGTTGATTAGCAATAGAAGAAGAAAAATAGCAATGGGTTCAATAGCTCCGTATTAACAAAATAAAAATTTCAGCTTCTCATTTTTTGTACTTTTCTAGCACCCTTAATAGCATCCATAGTAAATAAAATCCCTTTGAACTGCTCTTACATGTCATAATGGCCATAGAAGGCTGGAGTTAATTATTGGAATAATTGATTAAATATGTCACATTTCTTGTTGACACATCCACACCTTCTCAAAAGTGTCCAGATGTGGGGTATAATTACACCCACTCCCACTTACCCAAGTCAGCTTAACACGTCGGGCCAAGAACAGAAGGAGGTCCAGGGAATAATAACAATAAAAAAATGCTTCCAGCAGAAAATCACTGGCCCCCAATTACTGCCAGGCAGTATCAAAGAAAGATTAGAAGGAGAAATAGGAGGTGAAGAAAAACTTGAAAACAAAATCTGAAGCTTCCCCAGCCTGATGGAACTCAATTCCCATCATCTGTGGCCAGCATGGCTGGGAATCATTGGAACTGAAGCCCAGTAATTCTAAAATTCACTGCTTGAGAAAGGTTGCTCACCCATTTCCTTCTGCGTATCTTCTTGTATATCTCCTTAGTATTATAGTACCAATTTTACTGATTTCCATAGTCAGTGTCCAGAAATTATATGGTCTTCTAAAGTTTACCTTCATGTTAGCTAGACCCTGGATTTTTGGGGGGTTGTGAAAATGGTCCAGGAGGTGCTCTGGGTGTGTGGTATGCGGGGTGTTCTTGTGGCTTTGAAGGAGGTTGTGATGTGCCCCTTTTCAAGAACTTTCTGAACATCTTCGTTCTGGAGAGTTATACAATTTCCAACCTTCCCTTTAAGGGAAAGATTGTTGAGAAGGTGGCTGGGTAGAAGTTGAAGAGAATTTTGGAGGAGGTGGACCATTCCAGATAGGTTTGAAGGCCAAGATATAATACAGAGACAGAACTGGTTGCATTTATTGATGGCATTTGGTCAAACCAGATAGAGGTGCTTTTTGATCTCTCAGTGATTTTTTAATCGCGTCAACCCATGGTATCCTTTATGACAACCATGGGACGGAAGCATTGTGCTTCCATGTTTGTCTCTTTTCTCATAGGCCAATCTCAATCAGTGCTGTTAGGAGAGAGATCACACTCCGGGTCTCCCCTTGTGGGGCATTGATACTGTAACACCTCTTGTTTAAGATCTACAGGAACCACATGGGGGAGTGTCATCTGTAATTTGGGATTGATCAGTATGCAGATGAAACAAAATTATACAACTCTGTGCAGGTGATGCTGTCAACTGACTCCGTATCTAAAGACTTTCCAGATATGGATGGGGAGGATCAGATTTGGGACTAATCCTAACAAGACAGAGTAGATGCAACTGTTTGGCCCCTAGATTGTGGGTTTCTTCCCTTTGGTCTTGTAGGGTTGGACTTCACCATTTGAGATTATGGTGCCAGTTGGGAGAATTCCTGGATTTACAACTGTTGTTTGAAGAGCAACTGCACATACATGCACACATGCGCTTTGCTTGCACACATGCTTGAGGCGTGTCTGCGGAAGCCTTCTGAGTCTGCAAAAATAAATAGAACAATGTGGGGGGGAGGAATCCACTGTGCCACATGATTTAAATTATCTAGAAAGCAGAAAATCTGATGATTCTAGCTAATATCAATCATGCGTCACAGCTGATCATCATCCAGCTGATCATTGGAAATACCAGTTTGCCTGAACCGTTAGCATTTTTTACTACCAGTTTGAGCAAACCAGTCCAAACTGGTAGCATGGTGAAGTGGCAGCTTTGTTCCCAGGTCTACACTTAAGAGTGCAACGGAGATCCTGTCAAATCATTTTAAATGCAATTGTTATTGTTTTGTCGGGGGACTTATGCTTTTAAGTGTGTTTTTAATTATGTATTTGAAATATTATAACCAGTGTTTAAGACCTTTGGAGGGGATCCTCACTGCATAACTACTGAGAGTTGATTACTAGTGTCAGGGCTGCCTCTATTCTATTCCTAGGAAAGAAAAATCTTTGGCCCCATAGATTTAGAGAAAAGTACTTTTACCAGGAACAAACTGAATGCAAACGGTTTCAAGCAAGCTCTGAGGCACAGAGCGGGTTCAGCACAGATACACTATACAGCCCAGCCCCTTTGTAGCTAGGCAACTAGAGGCCACTGCATACCAGAGCAAATTGACATGGCATTGAAAGTAAATGTAAATTCCCCCACACCCTGTTTCTGTGATGGCGAACCTATGGCACGCATGCCACAGATAGCACATGAAGCCATTTGTTAGGGCATGCGAGGCGTTGCCCTGTCAGCTCCAATGTACATGTATGCTCTGGCAAGCTGACTTCAGCCTTCTTTTGAGGCTGTTTTTTGCCCTCGGGAGTGGAAAAAAAAACGGCCCTAAGGAGAAACCTGAAGTTTGGGAACAGACTTTCCTGAAAGCTCCGGAGTGCAAAAAGCCATCCCTATGAGCAAACCAGAAGTGACTTCCAGTTTCTCTGTAGGGCCCTTTTTTGCCCTCCGGAGGCTTCAGGGAAGTTCCTGAAGTTTCCGGAGGGCCTCAGGGAGGCCCAGGGGGGCTGTTTTTGCCCTCCCCAGTCTCCTAGAAAGCCTCTGGAGCCTGGGGAGGGCAAAAAAACCTGTGCCAAAAGTGAGGGATGCTAGTCACATATGCAGGTTTGTGTGGGAGCACATGCACATGCATGCTAGATTGCGCACATAGCATGGGTGTAGTACACCCATGCATGATCCCCCCTGCACTCCCCCGCTTTTGGCATCTGCCCTATTTTATGGCAGCAAGCATCTAGCTAACTGACATTCAGCCCCGGTAACAGAGGCATTAGCCATATAAATGTATACAGTTACAACATACAATATATCACACCAAAACCAGCGATTCTTTAGAGTTTGTTGTGGTATTTCTATGGAAAATCTGGATGGGTTTAGGCACACTGACAATGTTTAGCATCTACACATTCAGACCTGCACAGGGCAACTTTTTCCAAGAAATGAGATATTGGACCCTCCCTCTATGTTTTCTGGAATCTAGAATTTCTTTAACTTTGAAATGTTGCTCCCCTTCAATCAGAATGGGTACAAGAGGAATATTAGGTGTAGGGCAAAGGGGTGATACAGCTGCAGGTTTCAACAAACTGCAATGAAATACAGGGTGAATATGCTTTAGCTTCTTGGGCAACTCCAATTTCACAGTGACTGGGTTAATTACTTTAATGACTTTAGCAACCTTAAATGGGTGAACCCCATGCTACTATGCACAGAATTGCTATACGCTACCTCTGAAAAAGGCAAAAGGTCATCCCAATTGTCCTATTGGTGATTAATGTATCACCTGAGGTACTATTCCAGGACTGTGTTAGTTCTCTCACAAGCCCATTAGTTTGGGTGTGATGGGAGGAGCTTAAGCCCTGGGTGGTTACCAACAGCTTTAAGAATTCCTGCCAAAATAGCAATGTAAATTGCACTCCTTTATCAGAAACAATGCGCTCAGAAGCACCATGTTTGCATGGTTGCAACCTATACATGTGTTCTACAAAGAATTTAGGGAATTTGGGGGCAAGGAACAAAGTGCATCTGTTTGAAAAAAGATCTGTAAGAACCCAAATCACAGTGTTTCCCCCCCCCCCCCACTTTCAGGCAATGCCACAATAAAGTCCATACACATTTCTTTCCACTGGGCTTGGGGATTAGCCACAGTCTATAAAAACCCTGTGGGTTTCCCCGGAGGCCTCTTTTCTGCAGCCAAACTGGACAGGCTGGCCACATAGCTTACAATGTCTTTCTTCAAGGAAGGCCACCAAAACTGTCTCTTAACCAAGTGTAAGTTTTTAAGTTTTTACAAATCCAAAATGCTGACTTAGAGTCATGGGCTCCCTTTAATACAGTGTCCTCTAAAGCTTGGGGGTACATATAATTTGGCCCCAACCCAAACAAGTTCATCACGCATGGTATAGTCATTGTTGTGAGTAGTAAGCCATTCATCAGCTTTTAGTGCTTTTTTGAGCTTTTCACATAGTTCATTTGGAATCTCAGACTCCTCCTTCCCTTGAGCTCTAGTAGTTACCGGGGCTGCTAGTTGCTTCAAGCTTTAACGCCGTTGAATTGGGGCAATCTAGACCAAGCATCCACCATAAAATTCTTCCCCCCGGGACATAATGCAGAGTAGCAATAGCAATAGCAATAGCAATAGTTAGACTTATATATCGCTTCATAGGGCTTTCAGCCCTCTCTAAGCGGTTTACAGAATCAGCATATTGCCCCCAACAACAATCTGGGTCCTCATTTTACCCACCTCGGAAGGATGGAAGGCTGAGTCAACCTTGAGCCTGGTGGGATTTGAACAGCCAAACTGCTGAACTGCAGTCAGCTGAAGTAGCCTGCAGTGCTGCATTTAACCACTGCGCCACCTCGGCTCAGAGTGAAGTTGAAATTATTAAAGTGTTGAGCCCAATGGATTTGTTTAGGGGATAGCCTGCACGGAGTTTTCAGGGCTACCAAATTTTCACGGTCAGTCCATACCTTAAACAGCATCCTTGGATGTTTCCAATTAGTGCTGCCAAGTGAATAGGGCCCATCGCACTGCATACGCCTCCTTCTCCCATATCACCTACCTCTGTTGAGTCTCGGTGAGTTTCTTAGAAGTGTATGCGCATGGCTGTAGCACCCCCCAGGCATTCCTCTGCAATAACACCACCCCAACAGCTACATCACTTGTGTCAGCCTGAATTAACAATGGGGCATCTGGGTGCTTCAGCATGGGTTCTGCTGTGAACAGTTGTTTGGGCTTTTCAAATGCTGCTGGCACTCCATGGTCCACCTAAGTGACTAACCAGTTTTCTGCTTCCCCTCACCCTTAGTTTTAAAAGGTTGGTGGTTGGAAACGTGATATTTGCAAAGGAGGGGATGAACTGTCGGTACAAATTGGCGAAACCCCAGCTTTGCAATTGTCCCATTGTAACACTGCCCTTTACCTTTTCTGGGTCCATTTCCACTCCTTCATTTGAGATACGATAACCCAGGTAATCAATCTTATCTTGGTGAAATTCACACTTTGAAAGTTTTGCATACAGCTCAGCAACTCAGAGCCTTTTTAGGACTGCCCAATTTCACCTGGTGGGATCAGCACAGATACAGGCAGAGTATACAGCCCAGTCCCCTTGTAGCTAGGCAACCGGAGGTTACTACATACCAGAGCAAACTGATATGGTCTTGAACACAGGGGTGGGCTTCAAAAAATTTTTAGCAATGGGTTCTCTGCCCAATTGCAGGTGGGTGTGGCCAGTGTGTGTGAGGGCCTAGTCAGCTGCTTGCACCACAGTATGGGGGGGGAGGGTTTCACCCTCCGGAGGATTTCTTTGAGCCTTCGGGATGGTGAAAACAGCTCCCCTGTGCTCTGGAGGCCCTCTAGAGGTTAGAAACAGGCCTGTTTTTGGACTTCTGGAACTTCCAGGAGGCCCATTTTTCACCCTCCCCAGGCTCCGGAGGCCTGTTTTGGGAGGCCCTTTGGAATTTGGACTTCCAGAGCTTCCACAAGGCCATTTTTTGCCCACCCTAAGCCTCCGAGCGAGCCCTGTGCAAATGTGCTATGTGGAGACTCCTGGGAAGGGAGAGGTGGGTGGGGCAGAGCAAGATTGGCAGGGCTAGCAAGGGGTGGGATTTGGGGATTCACCAAACTTGGCAGATCATTAGCTAGAGGATTGCCTGACCCGTGTGAACCTGCAGCAGCCCACCCCTGCTTGAAAGTAACCACAGTTGCAAAGCTGCAATGTAAACTTCTCCACAGTTCTCCCACCCCATCCCCATTTTATAGCAGCAAGCATCCAGCTGACACCTAGGCAAGTATTGAAGTGATGGTCTTTGACACTCTTCCTATGAATCTTCTACCTTCGGGGTTCAGCAAGCATCTTCCCACTCCAATTTTGCTCTGTGTTCAGGTTGCAATCTTTCATCAAACCATCGCAGCAATTGAATTTTCTTAGTCACCCTGTGTTAAGAAAGAAAAACATTGGAAAGCTCATCTTGCCTGTGTTGACTTAGTTCCTTTAATTTGAATATCAAATTAATCCATTTTTCTGCCTTTGGGCCATAAATTGAACCACCAATTAAGTAAATAGGGCTTAGAATCACTCAACAGTCAGATGGGTAACACATAAATTTAATAAATAAATAAACAATCAGGCTAGATTAAGATGGCACAGGCAGAAGAAGCCAAGAAAAGCCTAATCAAAGTGAAATCCCTGGGGTTTCGTATGTTGAGCAGATGCACCAGTGGTGAGTTTCAAATTTTTTAGAACCTCTTCTGTAGGTGTGGCCTGATTTGTGGGAGTGGCTTGCTGGCCATGTGACTGGGTGGGAGTGGCTTGCCAGCCATGTGATTGGATGGGCGTGATCAACTTGTAAAATGTGGTGAAACTCACTTAACAACGCTCTTGCTTAGCAACCAAAATGTTGGCTCAGAAACTGGCATTTGAAGCATGCAAGTCTTAAAGCTGTCAAGTTACAAGACCATTGCATCCCTAACCCTTTAGAAAAAAAAAACCCAGGGTGTTCAAACTTGATAGCTTTAAGACTTGTGGACTTCAACTCCCAGAATTCCTCCTCTCACTCTTCATCTTGATGATGTGCGAACAGGCAGCGGGAGGGAGCTGGAACCGGTTCTAAATGGCACTGTAGATTTGTGGAACCTCTTCTATAGAAGAGATTAGAACTGGCAGGAACCCACCCCTGAGATGAACCCACTTGATCCAATCAAATTGGATTTCCTCGAGGGCCAGATCAGCATTGTAGTTCTCCTCCGTGAGCCAGCTGGGGGGAGACAGGACTGATGCCTCCTGCAGCACCATGCTGGCCAAACCAGGATGCAAGGGGCTGCATGTGGCCCTCCTCACCCTGTTTTGGCCTGCAGGAGGCTGTCCAGGATTAAAACAGGTTGTGCGCCCCCGCAGCAGTAGTGAAATGTAAAAAAAAATCTTACCAGTTCTGTGGGCATGGCTTGGTGGGGGAGTCATGTGACTGGGTGGGCGTGGCTATGTAGTCATGTGACTTGGGGGTCAAAAGACAGAAACTCACTTTAACAATGTCCTGCTACAGCAGGGGGGTGGACTAGATGACCTCCAGGTCTCTTCCAGCCCTGGATTGTTATGCTCTTTTAAGGCATCCTCTGAAGCTGTGTCTAGTGCCAGATTTGTAGTCCTTCCTTATTCTCCTTTTTCCCTCCCTCCCTCCCCCCTCTCTATCTCTCTCTCTTTTGCAGCACCCCCCACCCCACCGCTTTGTAAAATATTTTTTCCCTGCCTTTTCGCCCAAACCGGCAGGGAAAAAAATGCTTTAAAAAGTGGGAGAAAAGCTTCCTACGATAGTGTGGCTCAAAATTGAGCCGCATGATGTTTGGAAGCTTTTTTTTTTTTTTTTTTTACTATCAGTTCGCAGAACCAAGGACAATAGTCCCTACCAGTTCAGCCAAACCAGGCCAAATCAGGAGGATTTCACCCCTGCCTCTCCCTCACTGATTTGGCTGCCAGTGGCACCACCGGCCGGTCCTTTGCTATTTCCAGGCTGGCTCTGTGGGCCAGGTTTAAGCACCCTGTGGGCCGCGGGCCTTGAGTTTGACACCCCTGCGCTAGCTCTTCCACTGACTTGGCTAAGTGTGCATATTTTTGTCCTTCAAACCAGAGGTGCAGTCACATGCACTGTTGCTGAAGCCCAAGCAATATCTGCATGAAGATCAGGTTCAAGTAGATCCAGATTGCTTGGTCACCCCCCATTTTTTTTTTTTAAGTAGGAAATATTGACAGGTAATCCCCTGGATGAAACAGTTGTCCTCCTCCACCGTCTGCATTTTTGTCCTTGGTCTTTTTGTTCATGAAGTGCTGCTGCTGCCAGAGCTGCTGCTTAGAGAAGTGAACAGGACTTCAGCTGTGTGTGGGAGGCCAGACGCCAAGCTGTCTGTTACGTCTTCTCTTGTCTTGTTATTAACTCCTCCTTGGGCTTCCATTAAACTGAAGCTTCTGTACTTGGCTTCGGGCCTTTGCAATTGCTATTGTGGTTTTTTCATTTGCTCTTTTCCTCCTCTCTTTCTTTCCTTCGTCCTTTTTTTTTTTTCCGGTTCTACTGCTAATGCATAATTATAGCTGTCTGGACTTTTGTTATCTTTGAAGGTCTGTGCAGGTTTATTACCTGGAACCTGCTTTTCCTTCTTCCTGCCGCCAAAACTATGGTATATTTCCCACCTTCATTCTGTCATGGTAGGAGAGATCAGATGTTTAACTGTTTGGTTTTAATTAGAAATTTTCAATATATCAAATATGTACAGAGGGAAAGTAAGAAAAAAAAAGAATGAAATTAAAAAACAGTTACACCTTCCACCTCCTTTCTATCAAGTAATTGCCATCTATGCTTTTTTAAATGTTTCAAATCCATAGATCATGTTCAATCTTTTCTTTTTCAACAAAAAGTCCATATAACATTTCAAGTATTTCAGAAATGCCTGTATCTTTTTTGTCAGTTTTGATCAGCTTTGCCATGTCTGCAAGCTTGGTTAATTTTACGTCCAATTTTCCACTATACGTGTTTCATCACTTCTCCAACTTTTTGCAAAAATCTATTTAATATTTGAATACCGGTAGTCCTTGACTTACAAACATAACGGAACCCAAAATTTCTGTTGCTAAGTGAGTCAATTGTTATATGAATTTGGCCCCATTTTAAAAACCTTTCTTGCCACAGTTGTTAAGTGAATCATTTGAATTGTTAAGTTAATAACACAGTTATTACGTGAATCTGGCTTCCTCATTGACTTGCTTGTCAAAAGGCCACAAAAGTTGATCACATGACACGGGTGGGGTTTTTACTACCAGTTCAATGGGCGTGGCTAGTTGGGGACATGTAACTGAGTGGGTGTGGCCAACTGGACATCACTCATGCACACTCCATCACATAGCCCCCTCACCAAGCCATGCCCACCAAAATGGAGGCAAAAAGTTTTGGCGGGAGGGGGGGGGCTCCAGCCTCACTAGAGCTAAGGGAGCGTCTACAAACTACCCAGTAAGAAAAAAAAGTTTTTGTCCTTCCCGGCCCTCAGGAGAAGGGAAAATGCCTCCATTTTTATGAAAAATTGCCTGTTTTTCACCCATTTTTCATTAAAATGGGGGCATTTTCTCTTCCCCCAGCCCTGCTGAAGCCCGCAGAGTGCTTCTGGAGGCTGGGAAAAGGAATAAATGCTGCCACCTACCCCTCACTCAACCTCCCTCCTGTCTTCACACAAAGCGTCGTGCTGCACCAGGAGGCCGAAGTTGGAATTTCTTTTCCCCCCCTTGGCAACAGGACTGTTTCTCTCTGCCTCCTTTTCCAGCCAAAAAACATGGTGGCAACAGCAGTGGCGACTGAGGGAACCAGTTCGGGGACTTGGCTAGGCTGCCCTTACTAGCGGTTCGGAAAGGTACACCAGATTTTTATGACCTATTCGGGCGAACTGGACTGAACTGGTAGGAACCCACCTCTGCATGATCCCCAGGACACGGCAATCGTCATAAAGATAAACCAGTTGCCAAGCATTCAAATATTGATGACATAACCATGGGAATGCTGCAATAGTCATAAATGTAAAAAGTGGTCAGAAGTCACTTTTTTCAATGCTATTGTAATTTTGAACAGTCACTGAATGAACCGTTGTAAGTCTACAACTACCTGCATTTTGCCTTTTTATTTATAATTGTCATGCTCAAAAATTATTAACTTAAAAAACCCATAACATTTATTTGTTCCAACAGTTAACAGGATATTTCTAACATTACATAAGATAAACGAGAATGAAATTAGAAATATTAGGAAAAAGAGAAAGGTAAGCAACAACAATTAAGAAAAGCCATGCAAAAAAAAATGAGTCAATATGAATAAGTACTAAAATTTAGAATTGAAAATATTCTAAGTTTAAAGTAGAGCGTGACAAAGATAGCAATTTGATTGCTAACAGTTGGAGTCATATTCACAAGGAGGTTAGTTTAGCAGTTCAGCATCTGATCCCTTAGATGTGTTTACGATCAATATTTTTTCCTCTGTTTTCATCAATAAATATGATGTGTGGAGGATTTAATGAATGATAATCTCCACTTGACTGACATAACGGGACCAGAGGCACTGTTGCCCTGAGCATTTGCACAACCTTCCTTCAATGGATATGGTCTGAAAGTGAAGCAGTCTAAAAGCCTGCCTCCATGAAGCATTAATGATATTGACCAAATAATGGGAGAACTTCTATGTTTTTTATCATGGAATTACTAAGAGGAAAACTTTGAAATTTATTCCACAAACATCTCATTCGAAAAGTGCATCTCTTGTCACTGTTCCTGAACTAAGTTCTCCTGAGGAGACAGGCAATACCAATTTAAGATATTTGGTCCACTGGTTTATACCCATTTAAGATAAGATTAAACACAAGATTTAATAAAACTAAATAAAAGCTTTCAAATTTTGAATTGTTACTATAGCCTTAGCGGGGAAATCTAACCACGACTAAGGAAAACTTTTTTCCATCCTAAGGAGAGCAGCAAAAGTAACCCTAACCCTGAATCTTCTTTAAGAAATTGAAGGTAAAGTTTCCCCTCGCACATATATGCTAGTTGTTCCTGACTCTAGGGGGCAGTGTTCATCTCTGTTTATAAGCCGAAGAGCCAGCACTGTCTGATGACAATACCTTGATCATGTGGCTGGCATGACTAAACACTGAAGGCGCATGGAACACTGTTACCTTCCCACCAAGATGGTCCCTATTTTTCTACTTGCATTTTTACATGCTTTTGAACTGCTAGTTTGGCAGAAGCTGGGACAAGTAACATTGCACTGCACTAGGGATTCGAACCGCCAAACTGCTGACCTTTCTAATTGACAAGCTCAGTGTCTTAGCCACTGAGCCACCATGTCCCCTTAAGAAATTATTATGATCAATTCCAACTGAGCACCCATCCCATCCTGAGATCTGAACCTCATATAATATCTGAGCTATGAAATAAGTGACTACAAGTATTAATAACTGTCATCCTGTACAGCAGAACTTCAGATAAACCACACTGAGTGTTGGTTGCTTGTTAAAATGCCAACTTAGGGACTGATGAAAAAAGCTACTTTTTAAAGGAAAGCCATTGTTCTATGTCATGGACATTAACTGAGTTCCTATTTTAATGTTTCTTCTGTCAAAGGCTACTGCCTTTGTTTTGTCATGGTTCATCCTTAATTTGTCACTTTTACAATAGTTGGTCATTTTATTAAAAAAATATCTCAATGTAGAATATAAGATCCATATCAGTGGCATACATTAGGATTGAGATCTTATGTCCATTCAGGGAGGGGGAGAAAAAGTATGGTAATTTTTTAGCCACTTCAATGTCAAAATAAATATTAAATTAAAAAGAGCTGAGTGAACAATCCTTTTTAATACCTCTCTCCACTGACACAGGATCTGGTAAAAATTCTTGGGGACTCAGTCTCAGTTTGATTGTAATATCAGCATGCAGCTTGATTATTGGCCTGAGTGAGAGGAAGTTATCAGTGAGAGCCAACTTGATAAGTGGTTAAGATATAAGGATGGATCTAGGAGACCATAAGTTCTCTTCTCTCCTAAGACATGAAGCCAGCTGGGTGACTTTGTCCCAGTTATTTTCTTCCATAGGAAGAAGGCAAGGACAAACCACTTCTGAAAATCTTGCTAAGAAAACTATAGGGATTACTCCAACATTGACTCAAAAGCATGCAGCACATACACACACAGATACACAAATCTATCAATATCTATCCCTTGACCTTTCTTCCATAATTGGGGAATATCAAAGGGAATCAAAGGGAGAAGCAAAATCAATAAAAGTTTCTTTTTAATCCATTGGTGTACTTTTGAATTAAGACCTTCAGAATAACATAGCCCTTGATTTTTATATAGCCTTTATGAAATCCTGCCTGTTCTAAATGTAAAATGTTTGTTGTTTCCTCCCAATCTTTCAGTTTATTCAGAAGACACTGAACTTAAAGAAAATTGAATGGATAGATATTGGAAGGTTCTTTCCTATTGCCCTTTGTAAAAGCAGTACATACTAGGAAACTCAAAACCGAAACATATGGTGTTAGTCCTTCAGAAAAGCTCTTGTCTTCAGCTTTTTTTCAAAGTAGATAATGTTGAAGGAAAATAAGTCTCCAGTGGAAGGTCATTCTACAATCCATCCCCAATGACCTTAAAGCAGTACATCCCGGCTTTGTTTGCATCTTCATCCCATGATTTCCCAGAATAGAGGACAAAATCTTCTTGTGGCATGATCATTACGGTTAAGGTGACACTAGTGGGAAGATATGTCCTTGTAGATAACCAGGCACAAGCTGTAAAAGGGCTTTATAACATTGTAGAGTACATGTAATAATAAAAATGGGATCTTTCTGAACATGCAAAGATATATTTAACTTCTTACAATGCGTTGCTTCAGGTTTTCAGGCCTGGGACTTTGTCTGAAAGTAAAATGGCAGATGCAGTTACTAAGTCACTGTTGCTGGTAGTCACTATGAGGACAGACAAACAAAGCCTTTCTCAGAAAATAGGTCCCTTCAGAGACCCCCCCTGACCAACTAAAACCTCTTCATTGATTTTAGAGTTGGCACTTCTGAGATTATAAATTTCAATTGAGCTGAATTAGGCAATGCACCTGGCAGCATGCATTTCCTTAAAACAAAAACCTCCTGAGAGAAACCTAGTCTAGTCATCTCTTGACATGTTAGTTTTTTTAACTTGGCGATTTCCGTGACGTTAGTTTTTCAGTTGTAGTGAAAGTGGAGTGGGTTGCACAAGGGAATATTTCAAAATATGAATCTCAATTTGTAACCTGAAATCATCGTATATGTCAGTAAGAATAATACAATACAATAGCAGAGTTGGAAGGGACCTTGAAGGTCTTCTAGTCCAACCCCCTGCCTAGACAGGAAACCCTATACCATTTCAGACAAATGGCTATCCAACATCTTTTTAAAGACTTCCAGTGTTGGAGCATTCACAACTTCTGGAGGCAAATCGTTCCACTGATTAATTGTTCTAACTGTCAGGAAATTTCTCCTAAGTTGCTTCTCTCCTTGATTAGTTTCCACCCATTGTTTCTTGTTCTACTCTCAGGTGCCTTGGAGAATAGTTTGACTCCCTCTTCTTTGTGGCAATCCCTGAGATATTGGAACACTGCTATCATGTCTGCCCTAGTCCTTCTTTTCATTAAACTAGACATACCCAGTTCCTGCAATCGTTCCTCATATGTTTTGGTCTCCAGTTCCCTAATCATCTTTGTTGCTCTTCTCTGCACTCTTTCTAGAGTCTCCACATCTTTTTTAATATTGTGGTGACCAAAACTGGATGCAGTATTCCAAGTGTGGCCTTACCAAGACATTATAAAGTGGTATTAACACTTCACGTGATCTTAATTCTGTCCCTCTGTTTGTGCAGCCTAGAACTGTGTTGGCTTTTTTGGCAGCTGCTGCACAATGTGGCTCATATTTAATGGTTGTCCACTAGGACTCCAAGATCCCGTTCACAGTTACTATTTTGAGCAAGGCACCACCTATACTGTACCTGTGCATTTCATTTTTGTTGTCTAAATGTAGGACCTTACTCTTTTCACCATTGAATTTCATTTTATTAGATAGTGTCCAATGTTCAAGTTTGTCAAGATTCTTCTGTATCTTTAGCCTATCTTCTGGAGTGTTGGCTGTTCCTGCCAGGTTGGTGTCATCTGCAAATTTGATGAGTTCCCCATTTATTCTCTCATCCAAATCATTGATGAAGATGTTGAAGAGTACTGAGCCCCCAAAAAAACCTTGGGGTACTCCACTTCATACTTCCCTCTATGTAGATACAGTTCCATTGAGGACTACATGTTGAGTGCGGTTGGTCAGTCAGTTACGAATCCATCTGGTGGTGATGCTATCCAACCCACATTCTTCTACTTTATCTAGTAGTAGGTTATGGTCTACTTTATCAAATGCCTTAGTGAAGTCCAAATAAACTATATCAACGGCATTCCTCTGGTCCACTGATTTTGTCACATTATCAAATAATGCAATTTATTTATTAGACTTATGTACCGCTTCATAGGGCTTTCAGCCCTCTCTAAGCGGTTTTACAAAAATTTTTAGCAAATTGAGTCAACAACTTGCCCCCACAGTCCAGGTCCTCATTTCACCCAACTCGGAAGGATGGAAGGCTGAGTCGACCTTGAGCCGGTGAGATTTGAACCGCTGAACTGCAGATCACAGTCAGCTAAAGTGGCCTGCAGTACTGCACCCTAACCACTGCGCCACCTCGGCAATAAGATTAGTCTGGCATGATCTGTTTTTGACAAACCCATGTTGGCTTTTGGCTATTGCTTTGTTTACTTCTAGATGTTCACTAAGAATGAGATCAAATGTCATCGAACCTTTCCAATGTATGTATGTATGTATGTATGTATGTATGTATGTATGTATGTATATATATATATCTGCAAAATGGGACACAGAAAGCAATTCCAGCAAGTGGGACTAGCATGGCAGATATTCAGGGGGAAAAAACTTAGAAGCCACATAATTGCACCATTTGCCTTGTTTTCTTAAACCTCTGTTTAGAATACAATTACTGCTGCTGTTGTCGCTCACAAAGCTCGACTCCTGTATAGGTGTGACTTGATTGTACTTCTATGGTTTTGCAGAAAATGAACAATTCCAATTATCAGAATAATTAACCATATTAAGTGCTAAATTACTTCCTGGAACCCAGCCATTTCTGATATGAGACTGATATAAATCTCTTATCTAGTATTGGTATATTGATCCTCAGAATTAAGTTGATGATATTTTGCTGCTGTCTTTCAATCAGCATTAGAATCAGCATTTTAAGATGCTTTCTCCTGACTTCCAGCATGTTCAACTGCTTACACATGAAATTGGATTTTCTCTTATTTACTAATGTTCTATATTTGTTTATAATCTCCCTCCCTCCCTTCCTTTTTGATAAAATTTAGATTCAAGATGGGTTGTTACTAATTTATTCATTTGTCCTTATTTGTTCTTTATTTTGAATTTTTTAAAATATAAATTTGTTTTGATCATTTTTTAAAAAATTTCTAGCCATTTTGAAGATGTTAGCCATTTAATAAATAAAATTAAAGAAAGGGTCCCTCCGTAAATCCTAATTGAAAGTACACACTCAGAGTATGCACTCTCTTAAGTAAATATTTAAATTAATGATTTATACTACGAGACTAATCCAAGATGCCTAAGAGTTAATTGTTCTCATTTAGAAATGAAAGCATAGCTTTCAACACAGGCTCAGGTGGATTTTATTAGTACCACATTGCCATCAATTCAAGAGCTGGGGATTATTACCTCTTACAAAGCATTATAATCTATCTGTCAATCAATTAATCAAAAACCAACCTACCTATGAGGAAGAATGTGCTTTCAGGTAAAAACATTTCTGTGTTTTCTAATTTTTATTATTCAGAATTCATATATCTATTTCCTGTACAATCTGTAATTTATGAAACTCTGAAGTTTATTTTTCACACAATCCATTTATCCTGGGAGGAAATAACTTTTAAATGCCAGACCGCCCCCCCGCCCCAAAGCAGAGAATTATCTGCAGAGTGCTGAATACAGTATCTGTGCCCTTGGTAAAGTTTGCTCAGGATCTCAAGTGAGAAGAAGAGGAAAGTGTCCATTTTGCTTTGTTTAGCTTTTCTTTTCTTTTTTCATTTGTAAGTTAACTGTTCAATCAGTTTGAGTTAATATATTTATATACACAGAGAGAGCAGTGGTGGGTTTCAAATATTTTAGAACCTCTTCTGTAGGTATGGCCTGCTTTGTGGGAGTGGCTTGCCAGACATGCGACTGGGTAGGCGTGACCAACTTGTAAAATGTGGTGAAATTCACTTAAGAACACTCTTGCTTAGCAACCAAAATGTTGCCTCAGAAACTCTGGCATTGAAGCACACAAGTCTTAAAGCTGTCAAGTTACAAGACCTTTGCATCCCTAACCCTTTAGAAAAAAAACCAAGGGATGTTCAAACTTGACAGCTTTAAGTCTGGTGGACTTCAACTCCAGAATTCCTCCTCTTGCTCTTCATCTTGATGATGTGCGGACGGGCGTGGGGAGAGAATCGGTTCTAAGTGGCACTGTAGGTGGAACCTCTTCTATAGAAGAGGTTAGAACTGGTAGGAACCCACCCCTGATACAGAGAGACAATTTTCTCCCTCTAGAAGCATTTTGTATCCATTTTTAATTTCTTTCTAATGAATGTCATTTGAAGCAGAGGTGTTATTCAGCAGGTTCTGACGAGTTCTGGAGAACTGGAAATGGAAATTTTGAGTAGTTCGGAGAAAAACTTGACTACTTGTTCAATGCTTTGTTCCCATCAATTTTTCATTACTGGCACATGATTATTTTTACAGGTGTTCCAGTAAATCATTTTGGCTGCTGTGTTATTGTTTATAATCAGTTCATGCAATCTTTAAAACATATTTGATCTACTGTCTCTTTTGCTTCTTCACACAATCTCCACTTTAAACAATTTCATGTTTTAATTCTTGACTTGATTACATTAATTCAAATGACTTGCTCTTGAGCGGCCCATATCATGCCTTTTGGTTTCTTTTTTTAAATGTTCCAGATGTAAAATCATTCCCAGATTTTATCATTATCCACTTTCCCCTCAGTCTTGTAGAAACATTTTACTGCGTAAAATGATTTTCCTTGCTGGCACTCTGTTCCTGTTTTTATTATTTTATTTCAATATTCATGTTTCTGTTTCCTGCACATTCAGAAAGTTCCAATTTTTAACTTTAATCATTGCTTGTTCTTTTAAGTAATCAGCCAATGCTTACTTTCCTTCTTCAATGGTTTGCTTGACTTGAAGTAACCTCCTAACTAGCAATATCAACACAAGATGTAACAAATAGTGAATAGTCATTAACTTTCTTGTTTTTCAATACAAACTTTCCAGTTCAGCTTAATGTCCAGTTAATCATTCCACCAGTTCCTTGTACCACAGGTATGGCCTGGATATTGGGGAGTTTGATGGTGCGTCTGCCATTCAATTTTGTCTTTAGCAGTTTTCTTACCCTTTGGATGTGCCCTTTATTAATCACATTTTTAAATTGTCCGTGTTTAATGTTATCCAATTGTAAAATGCCCAGGTCCTTGTAGTTTTGTTCTCATTTTCCTATTGGTGTGGCCATTTGTTATTTCAATCTTATTACTGATTGTGATTTTGCCTCGATATCTCTAGGTCGAATTCTACTGCTATATTTGTGCTAAAAATTCTTCCAGTATTTGTCAATGACTGGATTTCAGTTTCTGACTTTCTATAAAACTTCAGATCATCCTTATAAATCAACTGTGAATTTTTGTTGTTAAAGACTTGTTTTATTCAAGATAACTGAAAGGAAAATTATAGCAATGACAAATGATAAGATGATAATGAGTCATCCTGGAAGATACCTCTCCTAAGCCCACATTTTTCATTTCCAACCATTAATTCCATGTTCTGCTACTTTGGTGTTTTTTTTTTCTATAAACATTCTAATGTTTTTTTTTACATATGTTGTTTTCAGATATTCGATGATACAAGTATGTGATATTGAATCAAATGCCTTTCATAACCAACCAGCCTTTGTGCAAATTGGCTTTCCAGCTTTGCAATTCTCCAAAACTATTTTACCAATCAGAAGTTTATCTTTCTACCTCTGCTTTTCCTTTATTTTATTGTGCTTACCGGGAAGGATGTTATTTTCTTAGAAATAATCTTGTATGTTGTCCACTATTATCCTATGAGTAATTAATAATTTAGTCAGTAAACTGTGTAGGCAAACATGTTATGAGGCCTATGAGTTCCCTGGTATTGTCCCTTTTGCTAGGTCTTTTTGAACCAATTCTTAACAGTTGCTGATGTCTTCTTTATGCTTCATTAAGCTTCATAATTGGATGTAAGCTAGTCAGATATTTGAGCCAAAATCCATGCAACTGATCATTTCCAGAGGATGCCTAATTTTAATCCTTTTTGCTCAATTCCTAACCAGGATGGCCCTAATAGAGTACATTGCAATTGTCCAATTGTGAAGTGACTAGAGTAAGACTGACTGTCTGAAAGATCTCCTTGTCAAAGAAAGAATGCAACTGGTGCACAAAGGAACCTGTGCAAAGGTCCTGCTGGCCATTGCTGCCACTTTCTCTTTCAGTTAAAAGTCCAGGAGGAATCTCAACTCTATATATGTGTATCGGTGAAAGATGGCATTGCAAAATTTGGGGAAGATCAGTCTGCCTTCAAAAGTGAACTAAACTAAATTTTCTCTTGCCTACACTCTGTGCTAGTAGCTTCTGGCTGCTCAGCTTCCAAACTCATAAATTCACATTGCCCAGGGCAAAAAAAAAAAAAAAACTTGGCAACCCAAGGTCTTCTCCTAGACAGGCTGCAATAAATCCAGGTGGCAGCTGGTTTCTTCTCCTACAAAACGAGGTTGGAGTTTTGGATTTCTATTTCTAGGTTGCTTTTCTGGGCAATTATCACATCAAATCTTGGAGCCATGGCCCTGCCTTCCCTTGTTGAATGTGGTGCCTGCAGTCCACAAAGAAATTCAACACCGTAAAAGATTTAATTGCTCTGGCAACAGCAGACTGAGGCAAAGCTGGGTTGTTCTTTCATTTTCATAGAAAGGATATCTTATTAACACAATTCCCCACTTCGGATAGCAAGACTGTTTTTCAAATGCATTCTGGATCATGGATTGCAAACTGTGGACTTACCATGAGTAGACAACAGTTTTTCTGCTATATTCTGGAGTGCAGATGCAAATATGTGTGGCTTGATCACTATACAGATAGTCCTTGACTTTTGAACACAGTTGAGCTCAAAATTTCTGCTGCTAAGCGAGACAATTCTTAAGTGATTTTTTTGCGTCACTTTACAACTTTTCTTGCCGCAATTGTTGTATTACAATTATCAAGTTGGCAACATGATTGTTAAGTAAATCTGGAGTCCCCACTGACTTTGCTTGTCAGAAGGCTGCAGTAGGTGACCCAGGGACAATGACGTCATAAATATGAATCAGTTGCCAAGCAACTGAATATTGATCATGTGACCATGGGTATGCTGCAATGGTCATAAGCATGAAAAACAGTCATAAATACTAATAAAAAGAGACTATTTGTGGCTCAGCGCTAACATGAGGGGTCCTTGATGCTCTCTGAGTGTGCTTGTTTTCTTACAGATGTTTCATTACTCAAATTAGGTAACATCATCAGAGGGTAATGTTATCTAGTTTGGGTAATGAAATGTCTGCAAGAACCAAGCAAGCGCAGAGAGCATCAAGGACCTCTCACAGTCATATGTCATTTTTTCCCAGTGTTGTTATAATTTTTAACAGTCACTAAATGAATGGTTGTAAGTCAAGGACTACCTATAATGTCCTAAGTTACTGAGCACAATGACACCTTTTGAATGAAATACAGTGTAAAAACATTGCGAATCAAATCAAACAACTCACATTCTTCTATCTGCCATCCTTTAAAAAAAGAATTATTTCAACTTCCAGAACTGTAAAGCATCAGGGACAACGTGGGCATTATAGGAAAGGCCTCATATACTAGAGCTGGTTTGTGGATTAAAGATGCCATTTCTTCCCTGTTGTATATTGGTTCTTCCTTAGCTGATTTTTTGTTAATATTTATCATTTTAATGTTATCTTGTTGTAAGCCGCTCAGAGTTGCTTGATAGTGAAAGGGGAAGAATATACCTTTAATAAAAAAACAAATACCAAATTGCTGCTTTTAGGCGCACTAGGGCAGATGGGCCCTAGATATACTAATACACAAAATATCAAGCATGTAAAACATGGGCACCTTTACACCTGATTTTGGATGAGTGGATCTTTAATTAGTATGTTGGTGGGAGGGTACTTAGTACTTTTTGTACTAAGTTTTTATTTTATTTTATAGCATATAAAAATTCCAACTTAAATTGAACAGTGTATTGTCTGGGTACAAATCATTTTAGGAAGTAATAATCAAAGTGTTTACAACAATATTCATTTCATTAATATCAATTATACTCATATTAATAAGAGTAATACTCATACTATTTGTTTAACCAATTTAACATGTCTTCCTTGTATCACTGATCCTTTCATATATTTCCCTATTTCTAGCTCCTGTTTTTGTCAGCTGGCCATTGATAAAATAAGGCCCAAGCCAAAAAATATTTAGTTTCTTTCTTTTCCTTAATTGTAAGTGTTAGCTTGTCCATTTCTGTGCGTTCTAATATTTTCCTAATCAAAATCTTCCTCTGTTGGATCTCTTCACTTTTCCATTGTGTAAATACTATTCTCACTGCTGTTAATATATCTAAAATCACATATACATTCCCTTTGTTATAATTATCTGGTAAAATACCCAACAAAAATGTCTCTGGTTTCAAATCTATATGTTTTTTTATCATTTTTTACAGCCATGTATGTATTTTTGTCCAATATTTTTTTTACTTTTTGACATGTCTACCACATATGATAGTATGAACCAGGTGTCTGGTGGCATTTCCAACATTTTGCAGAATTATCCTTAAACATCTTTGCTAAACTTGTGTGCGGATAATGCCACCTATAAAACATTTTAAAAAGATTTTCTTTGTATGCAGTAGACATTGTTAGTTTATCATTTCTATCCCATAATTTCTGCCATTGATCTAACTCAATCAAATGGTCAAAAATTTTAGCCCATACTATCATTGTCTCTTTTACTCGTTCATCTTCAATCTTAATATTTAACACATAGCTATCGTGTTTCCCCAAAAATAAGACAGGGTCTAATTTTCTTTTGACCCCTGAAATAAGCACTTATTTTCAGGGAGGTATTATTTTTGAGATGCAGGAGGCGGTGAGCGTAGTCACCACATTGCCGCTGCTGTGTCGCAATATTTTCAGGGAAGGCTTATTTTCAGGGAAGGGCTTAGTTTAGTACATGCGCTCAAAAGCCTGAGTGGGCTTATTATCAAGGGAGGTCTTATTTTCAGGGAAACAGGGTATATATTTTCTTTATTAATTTTTCATCTTTCCCTGTTAATGTCTGATCTAATTCTGTTAACTCTTTTTTAAAATCATACATTTTAACACCCTTCTCGTATCTGCATTGTATCTGCACATAGGAACACCATGTTATCTTAATCACTTGATCACTCAATTCTTGTTTAGTTTTCAGTTCTCCTTTTTCATTTAAAATATCTTTATATCTGGTAACATTCAATAACATTTGGATAAATCAGTTCCTCAATTATTGAAAGCCACACCACTATTTTCAAATAATAATGTTCTTTGAACTGACTAGTTCAAAATCATGTTCCTCCAATGTCAATAATTTTTTGTTCCTCATACCAATCCATTATTTCATCCAAGTAAGTATCGAAGCCTGATAATTCCCAATCTGGTAGCCCAAAACAACCTCTATTTTTAGAATCTTACAACATTTCCAAACTTATACTTGCTTTTTTTCCCTTGTAAAATATATTTTAATATTCTTTTATTTAATTCTTCAAAATATTTCCTTAGTTTTATTGGTATTGTTTGAAATAAGTATAATAATATTGGAAAAATATTTATTTTATAGTGGCTACTCTTCCCATCAATGATAGTTGTAGATTTTTCCACTTCTCTAAATCCGTTTTAATTGATTGCACCAGTTTATAATAATTATCTTCAATCATTACACACCTTATCATTAGTTGAATTCCTAAATATTTAACTTTCTTGACTCTCTTTATACCTATTTTCCTTGTTAGTTCTTTTTCTTATATGTCGGTGACATTTTAAACTATTATTTTGGTTTTTTCCCCCCAGTCCTGGAACTTCACCATATTCTTCTATTTTTCTAATTAGTTTAAGTCCATTTTCTTGCAGGTCTTCCAAGATAAAGACCAAATTGTCTGCAAGTGCCTATAATTTATATTGTTCCTTTTTATTTACATACCTTTAATTTCTATATCTTGTCTAATATTTCTATTTAAAACTTCCAATGTAAATATAAATAGTAAAGGAGAAAGTGGACATCCTTGTCTTGTGCCTTTTTAATATTAAAATTCTCTTTCGTATCTCCATTTATCATCACCTTTGCAGTTTGTTTATGGTATATTACTTTTATCATATTAATAAATCTCTCACCAAAGTCAATAAAGTTGATAAATTTTAGTTGTAACAACATAAATTGCCAATTTACATTATCAAATACTTTCTGCACATCTAGGAAGATCAATGCCATTTGTTTTCCAAGATGTGCTTCATAATATTCCAATGTATTTAAAATCATTCTCATATTGTTTTTAATCTGTCTCTTAGGCAAGAAGCCATTTTGGTCTGGATGTATAAATTCATTTAGAAACCTTTTCAGTCTCTTTGCCATTATAGAAGCATATATTTTGTAGTCAGCAGTCAGTAAAGATATGGGCCTGTAGTTTTTTTTATCTGCATTAAATCTAAGTCTTCTTTCAAAATTAAAGTAACATTTGCTTCCATCCATGAATTTGGGACCTTCTCATCAATCAATACTTCATTATAAACTTCCAACATTGATGTGCCTAGAGTATCTTGTAGGCATCTATAGAATTCTGCCAGCAGCCCATCTGGTCCTGGTGCTTTATTGCTCTTTTGTCTCTTAATCGCTTCTGACAATTAAATCATTGATACTCATTCATTTAACATAGCGTTTACTTTTTGTGGTACTTAAGTAGTTCAAGTGGAAAGAGGTGGGGGATTGAGGAAATATTAGAAGATTCTATAGAGAAAGTAGAGCATTTTTATGATGAGCAATTTGAATCATATGAGGAAAAGAAAAAGAGAGAGGAGATAGAGGATAAAAAATAAGAAGAAGCATCAGGAGGAGGAAATGTACAACAAAAAGAAGATGAAACAGAATTAAAGGAGAGAGCAGAATGGGAATGTGCAAGGAGAAAAGAACAGAGAGAAATAAAAGTGACTAGAACAACAAGACCTATCTACAAGTAAAATTATGGAAGAGGAAATTAAACTTTTGCAGATTAATACAAATGGACTGATTTCTCCTACGAAAAGGAAAAGGACTTACAATAAACTAGGAAAGTTAAAATTAGATGTTATTTGTCTCCAAGAGGTCCACATCAAAAAACAACACAATACGTTATTGGAATATTCTAAAATTGGGAAACTATACTCATTAGCACAACAAAAGAAAAGAGGTGTAGTTTTATATATTGAACAAACAATAAAAGCAAGACAAAAGTTTGCAGATGAAGAGGGAAGAATATTGATGGTGGAGGTAACAATGTATTATAAACAAATACTTTTAGTAGCAATATATACACCAAATTACAAACAAGAATTTTTTAATAAAAAATTACATAAGAAAATTACTGAATTGGAATAAGAAAATATTTGTGTGCTGGAGATTTCAACACTATTAAAGATGCAGAATTGGACTATCAAAGCGGTAAAGTAAGTAAAAAAACCAGAAAAACACTTTCAAAAATGTTTTTTTTAATGGCAGAAGAAATAGGTATTCAAGATGTATGGAGAGAAATAAATCCTAAAAGAAATAAATACTTATTTTATTCAAACAGACATATGACCTGGTCAAGAATAGATACAACATGGATGTCACTTGAGTTAAAGTCAAATATGCAAAAAATAGAAATAGAAGCAAAAACCTGGGCAGATCATAATCCAGCTGGAGTTCAATCAATACTAAAAGACAAGGAATTTATACAAAGTATGGAAAAAGAAATTGACTTTAAAAAGAAGAAAATAAGAAATAAGAAACTTCATTACAAAATGTATGGGACACTGCTAAGGCTAGTATGTTATACTACCTATAACATACACAGGGGACAAAAACAAGAAAACAAAACAAAACTCAAAGAAATTAGCAGAAGAACATAAGAGACTGGAACTAGAATGACAGAAAGAACCAATCAAAAAGATTTTTAAAAATCAAATAGAACTAGTAAAACATAAAATAAATTTACTAGAGAAAGAAGAATTGGCACAAAAAAATAAAAAATGCTAAACAGCATTTGCATTTTTTAAAAATGCAAATAAACCAGGAAGATGGTTGGCATACAAACTAAAAACAGAGAAAGAGAATAAATTGTTACATAGGTTGGTAGACGAGAAAGGAACTTTACACTACCAAAATGATGATAAAAAAATAATAATTCAAAATTATTATGAGAAGTTGTATGAGTAATAGAAAGTTTCAGAAGAGAAATTAAAGAATATTTGGAAAAAGCAGAACTACCTAAGGGAGGGTATGTCATTCTTATCTGCCACAATGAAATATCTTTATCATTACTTCACTAATCAGTAGAGATGATATAATTGTATTCTTAATCAATTGAGCATTAACAGAACACTACAACAGAATTGTTCTCATTTCTCCGACACAGGAAACCAATTTGTAAGTCTATTTCACTTCTTAGGTTTCACAACAGAAAAGCTTCAATGGTTTAATTTGGGAGAGTTAATGTGTTTTATGCATTACCATAAATTTTCTGTCCTCCCATCAAAAACCAAACTTTAAAACAGACAATTGAACAAATTAGAATAAAGTAGGCAAATTGAATTATAAGTAGCTATTTATGTAGCCTAAAGAGTCACTGAATGCTGTATAACTGAGAAAGAGAGAATAATATTTGCAAGACAATATCTAGGTTCTAAATTACACCAACTAATTTTAAAAATGGAGGCTGATGTCACACAGGGAAGTAGCTAAATGTATGATCTCCTTACTATCTTCCCTTTACATGCAGGATTCATCTAATGCTCAGCAGCCAAGAGTGACAGACAGCTACTGTACCTGTTTCAGATTAGAATGATTGTATTTTTATTTAAAATAATGTTTCTGACAGCACAGTGGCTGGGAACTAAGCCCATATTTTGGAGGATTCAAATTAGAATAAAGTAGGCAAATGGAATTATAAATAGCTATTTATGTAGCCTAAAGAGTCACTGAATGCTGTATAACTGAGAAAGAGAGAATAATATTTGCAAGACAATATCTCGGTTCTAAATTACACTAACTAATTTTAAAAATGGAGGCTGATGTCACATAGGGAAGCAGCTAAATGTGGAGTAATTAACCATTGAAGTTTTCATAGAAATGCTCATTAAATTATCCTGGTGAAGACTCACTCAATTATCTAATGGCCATTTGTTCTCCAAGGCAACCAGTGTTGATTCTGCCCACAAACTTGATTTTGACTTGATTGGAAAACATCCGAAAATTCAATTCTACCTGAGAAAGTCATGCAGTGAGTTCCCATTCATTCTAGAGCTTTTTGTTTGTTTGTTTTTTAAAGAGAAGTTTGAGTTTGGGGCTGGTTATATTCCAGAGTGCTCAGACTATAATGCATTTTTTTTTGCAGACAAATGGATGCACTCAGCTTTCAGTGATAAGCACACTTTAAAATATAAGCAAGCCAAGAGCCAAGACAAAATCTAAATCTGAATTCTATAAGCATTCCATTAATTAAATGTAGTTCATATGATTATTCTAAGTCATATTTAATCATTTTCTCCTTCTATAGAGATAAAACTCAATGATTTTAGGGGTCCTAAACCCTTGGATTATACACTCCAGTTTTTAAAAAAATCAAGGAACAATCCAGAGTTTCCATAGATCAGAAAGTACCTACATATCTGCAGCCCCACATCTTTTTATATCTATCATATGCTTAAAAGTGGGCACCATCTTGACTTGTGCAAACATCCCTGCAAACACTCCCGGGCACAATTTTTCCCCCTTTGAAGCACTTCCCACTGACAAACAAATGCCTATTGGCTCACTTCCCTTGACCAGTTTTCATAGATGGACAAGAATCCAGAAGCCCAGTCGTTTGTCTTCTTCCAAGCAGCTTTTACATACATTGTGGATGAACTAAATTATATACAACTATTAATATTGAACAACCAGCTTCTCAATAACTATTCCAGATCTTGTCTCTTAGTTCAAAGTCCAAACTGGAATATAACCAGGTATTTTTTTTTTATCAGTTTAGCAATTTTATCAGTTTACCCAGTAGACCCTCCTTCACTATTTCAGGATCATGAGATAACAAACTTATATTGTCTCTATATCAGCAGTTTAGTATTCTTGGCTGTCCTTTCTAACACTGTACTATGGATTGTGGGTGCTAATCTAGACCTGGATCCTCATTTATCCTGAGTGCTTTTCATGGGGCTGGGTCAATTTGAATTTCCAAGAAACTCCCAGATACAGATCATATAATTCAAATGGATACAAACACATGAAATTATAGTTTACTCCCAGGGAACAATATTTTAATGTGTTTATAGTACACCTTAGTAAACTATTTGTGTCAAGCGTTTTCGAAGAAATCTCGTAAATTGAGATGATACCAAAAGAAGCCAAGTAGCATCATTCCATCACTCGAGGTGTAGGTGGATTAATCAAGATTTCATTAAAACCAGTACTAAATCTCAGGACTTGTTTCAAAACCCAATGCACAGGCTGTCATTTGAACAAACAGTAAAAACAGCAGCAGCAGCGTAAAAGCAATTTCAGCACCTTTAAGCACAGACCTACCTGGAATTCTCTTCATGTCTGGGATTCAGAAGAAAGATGTATAAGTAATCTTGAATCCAAACATATGTTTATTATATTATTTAAGCTTGCAAGATAACCAACCCAAAGATTAAAAGTTTGATCAATGAAAAGAAATAGGAATAAGACTGAGAGGATAAAGTTCATTCAGGACTAAACAAACTTCCCTTGGAGTTCATTTAAACAACTAAGACAATTATAATCTCTTCCTATCCCATTGTTGATTTTGGCTTTGAGTCAGTGATATGAATAATAACAGGTATGCTTTGAGAAGCTGTCTTTGTATGATCTCACTATCTTCCCTTTACATGCAGGATTCATCTAAAGCTCAGCAGCCAAGAGTGTCAGACAGCTACTGTACCTGTTTCAGATTAGAATGATTGCATTTTTATTTAAAATAATGTGTCTGACAGCACAGTGGCTGGGAACCAAGCCCATATTTTGGAGGATTCCTTTGCTATTGCAGAGAGATAATTGTGCTTAAAATGAATGTTGGAGATGGACAGTCTGATACTTTCAAAATATACCAGTTTGCAACAATTTTATTTCATTCGAATTCTTCTATCTGTGGGACAGAAAACATATTACAGCTATAGTCTGCATTGCACATAATAAGGTAAAGGAAAAAGTTCCTCCTCGCACATATGTACTAGTTGTTCCCAACTCTAGGGAACGGTGCTCAACTCCATTTCAAAGCCGAAGAACCAGCACTTTCCGAAGAAGTCTCCACTAAGTGTTTCATTACCAAGAATATTTTGCTGTATGCCAGGCTAATGTTAGAGATTCAAAAGTAAGGCTACAAATTCTGGATTATGTTTTGATTTGGTTTGGGAAAGATATTTAAAACAATTGGAATAATATCAGTAGTGGGTTTCAAATTTTTTTGGAACCTACTCTGTGGGTGTGGCCTCCTTTGTGGGAGTGGCTTGACAGCCATGTGACCTGGTGGGAGTGGCTTGCTGGCCATGTGCTCTCTCTCTCTCTCTCTCTCTCTCTCTCTCTCTCTCTCTCTTTCCTTCCTTCCTTTTGTCTCTCTGTCCCTTTTTTCTTTTTTTCTTTCACCTCTCTCACTCTTTTCCTTTCTTTTTTCTTTATTTCTTTATTTCTTCCTTTCTCTCTCTGTCTGTCTCTCTGTGTGTGTGTCAGTCTGTGTGTGTGTGTGTGTGTGTGTGTGTGCATGTGGGTGCGTGCGCGCGTAGCAGTGGTGGGTTTCAAAAAAATTTGGAACCTCTTCTGTAGGTGTGGCCTGCTTTCGGGGTCCACTGGTGGAACCTCTTCTAACTGGTTCAGTAGATTTGACGAACCGGTTCTACCGAATAGGTGCGAACTGGTAGGAACCCACCTCTGATGGTGTTGGTATAGAGAACCACATTTCAAAATTCATGTGGTTCAATTCATATGAAAGATTAATTATTGCAATAACCTTGACAGGTGGTTATCCAGATACTGCATAAACATGTACAATGAAGAATAGTCCACCTCTCCACGTGGAAACTTGTATACTTGACAATCAACATTCACCATTAGGAAAATCTTTTCCTTGAGGATGACATTGTTTCCTCCCATTTTTTTTCATTCTTCTCTTCCTCACGCTGCTCCATACCCAACTTTGTGGCAACTTTTCTCTGGGCAGTTACAAATTCATGCGGGCAGGGGTATTGTTTTACAGCTTGCTAATGGGAATCTTATTGGTGAACTTGTTGAAAATAAGATATACCACATCCATAGCATTCCTCTGATGTACTGTTTTTTATTTAATTCTTTAACCCAGTTGTCATGTCACTATTCTCACTAAAAATTCTCTGTAGCAACAGCATTTTTCCTCTGATGCTCATAGACTATACTGATCTGTATTAGAACTTTCAAGCTGATGGTTCATTAGCAGTCTAAACTTTTTCTCTTTTTGAAAATGGATTTATCATCCAGTACTTCACCTGTTCTCCAAGGATTCTGTAAAAATATGGTAGATGTTTTAATATCACACGTGCATACTCTCTTACTACCTGGGTCAAAGTTTGTTTAGTCGTGGAAACCCTATCCAGATTTTTCAGTTGATCATGAAGAATTTTGCTTTGGTGCAACCCTTAATTTGATGGCCCTCTATCCTCTTCCAGCAATCCAACAGAAGAGTCAACACCACTCCTTGAGAGGGAGAAGGAGGAGTAAGAGGAAGAGAGACCACATAGTGACCATGAACAGTACTATAGATATTCAGATTAAATCTTTTTTTTTTAAATGGCCATGACCAGGTTCCAATTGGGTAAGTAGTTGATAAAAGAACTTGATTATTTCAATCCCCTTCCCTTTTTTCTTAAATTTATTCCATCATAACCGACTCTTAACGAGGGGGGGGGGAAACCCTATCCTATCTTAAATGTGTTGACAAACATTCCATCTAGATTCCTTTTCAAATTTGTAGAGGGAATTGGCCAGGGGAGAGGGGAGAACTTGTCTAGACCTGTTGATGAAGTCGTTTCATATTTAGACACTCGCTTCCTCCGCCTCCCCCATCGGTATTAATTAACAACTGTATCGTTTTCCCCTGAATTTTAGCTAGTCCTCCGCCTAGTCCAAGGGTTGACAAACATTTGAAGTTGGACTTCCTCCTCTCCTTTCCCTCTAATATAGGTGAGAAAAATAGACGTGCCCGGACCTGTTGTGCTCCATCCAATCTATCCTCTTATTCTCCCTCTGTCTTCCCCCCTGGGGTGGGGGAGCAGCCGAGGGAGTTGCTTAGCCGGCTTGGTGGGCGGAACTTTAGAGGGAAAGCAGCGGCTTTTTCGCCCGGCTGGCGACGCTGAAGCTTTGGAAGGGAGGTCCCCAGGGGCTCCGTGACATCATGCCGCGGGCGGGCCAATTGGAGGCGGCAAGGGGCGGGCTCGGGGATGAAAGGAGAAGGGGCGAGGCGGGGGGGAAAGAGGGTGGGGGGAGAAACGTCCCCTCGGTGGTTTTCCTCCTCTCTTGTGGGACCAGGCGTGGAGAAAAGAGGGCGCTCGGGGGGAGCTTGGGGGAGAAGGCGAGGAGCGGGCGCCGTTGCTTGGACGCGAGCGACTGAAGGGCCCGAGGAGGCGGCAGAACAACTGCAGACGCTGCAGGTGGCAGTAGAGACGTCGGAGCTTCCCTTTGGCTTGACACGGGCTAAGGAGGCGGCGCTGCTTGAGCATGAAGCTGTCTGACAGCGGCAACATAGATAGTGGTCGCCGCCGCCGGTCTCTCGAATCGCGGTAGTGGCTGGAGCCGTGGATGCTGCGGCGGAGGCGCCTGGCCTTTCTCCTCGTCCTGCCGCGGAAAGTCCCGCAGATCTTTTGATGATGACGATGAATTCTCTGGCCGAGAGCCTGCTGGGACCGCCGGACCCGTCTAAAGCGGCTTTTCTGGACTTCGGGCTGGGCGCCCCGACTTCTCCTCACCAGCAGCCTCAGACCTCGCAGCCGCAGCAGCATCCGACCACCTTGGCGGCCCCTTACTCGCTCCAAGCCTTGCACCCGCTGCCGCCGCCTCCGCAGCAGACCCCGCACGACGGCGGCGTCTTTCCTTCTCCTGCCGCCTCCTACGGCAGCAGACCCCTGGCCTATCCCCCTTACCCCGGGGCGGCCGGTGGCAGTCCTCACGCCTTCTACCACCACCACCACCACGGCACCTCCTTCTCGACATACCAGCAGACCTCGAGCACCCTGGGCCACGGGACGAGGCTGGAGGAGACGGGTAAGGGGAGGCTGGTTAGTTTGGGCGAAGGGGCGGGAGGCAAGCCCGGGGCGGCTGGAACCCCCTCCCACCTAATTCGGGGGGGGGGTGCAATCTCCGTTATTTTATCCGGATGATAGGATTTCGACACGGTCACCCTTGAACACCAGTCGAGAACAGCCCCTTCTTGGAGCCACCAAAAGATTGGGCTACAGCTCCCGCTGTCCGAGAGAACAGGTCCACGGCCTCCGGAATAATGAGAGTTATAGTGCAGCACATCTGGAAGGAAGGGGGCTGAAGGAATGTGGACAGAAATGTGCTGTTTTCGAAGCCTTACGAGGGAATTGGGGAGAAATGGGAGGTATAGGAATGGAACAAATCAGTATTAGTATCCGTCACTAACGAAGAATGTTACCCTTTCCTTTATTGGGGGTGGGGGGATGGGTTGACACGCAGATTAAGAATTAATGAGAGAGAGATATGAATTGCCCTTTTCTAAATTAAAAGTTATCCTGAATTTGTTCGTTCAAAAATAAAGCTGAGGTCGCAAATTTAGACGAGACTTCCCTGTTCCATTGCACGCAAAGAGGGTTGAGCCACATTGGCCTCTCCTCCGTGGGATGAAAGAGTCCTCAATTCCTCCTGGAGAATGTGAATCAAAAATGGATCGAAAATTTGAGGCCACTCCAACAAGTGTCAGTGAAATGTTTTTGGTGGGTTTTTTTTTTTTTTTTGCATTTGCCCAGTATAAAATCTGCATTGCCTGCCGTTTCGTTTGCAGCACACTCTTAGATCTGAGTTGAGGCAAGCATTTCAATTACTGCACAATTATTTACAAGTAAGGAGTCTATGGGACGGCGGTCTACTTATATGAGATTTCTCGTCCCTGCATCCTTACTGGCAATCTCTGGAAATCTAAACTAAGATAAAAATGACAAAAGAAATAGAGCCCAACACTTTATTCAGAAAGGCTACCTTTTAGAAAATGAAAAAAAAAATGCTTTTGCGATGAAATAAATTACAACCCATTGTGTTATGCCACCCTTAGATCGTACAATTAGAGAGACAGATCTTAACTTGAATGAAGTATCAGATGGAATAGCTTGCACATGATTAAAAAAAGTATTTTGGTGAACATTTATTTCTTTTCTTCCTCGTCCCCCACCAGTTTTTTTCCCAAAGAAACGGCACCAGTTTCTCTTCTCTGCTTTTCTCCCCCCTCATCCCCATTACCAGGTGGAAAGGGTCTGCTTCTCCTGAACCTCTTGTTCCTGGAGTCCATTTGATAAGCATCAAAACTTCACAGGGCCACGACTGAAGCTCTGGCACATGGATCTAAGGAGGAGGAAGGCAGTCCTCTTGGGGGCAAACAGGCAGCTCTTGAGTAATGCACCTCTGATGCCCAAGCAGCCAGAGGAGGAAATCTCATTAGTTTCTCTCCTCAAGACCTTTAGAAACTGGGATATTGCTTTTCAGATTGTGTGATCACAATGAGTGCTGAGGTCAAATTAAACCAGAGAATACTAGGTTGGAAAAGGTTACTAGTTAGGGTTTGTATTTTAATGAATAGTTGAGCAGTGATGAAATGATGTGCAAGCTTTCAAGACTCTTAATAGAAGAATTGGTGCAAAGATGCAAGAAAAACAGTAAAATTAATAATGTTGAAAGTAAAAATAACTACTCCAATCTTGATGGAAAGGATCAGATTGAGGAACGGGCCAAATTGACCTAGCCGGCTGGAGATAATAGGCATTGCAAACTTGTCTGAACAATACCAAATGAGAAGGGGGAATGCCTGCAGGTCAGTGTTTTTTGCAACTCCCAGAATTCCCCTTGCTGCCACCAGTCAGCAAGCAGGCTGGAGAGTTCTAGGAACTGGAAATCACACATCTTAAAGTTGCCAAGGTTGAAAAAACTTTGCTCTAGTAACTTTTGGTTCCTGGATGCTATTCTGCTTTGAGACTTAGTGTTCAGTTGACTTGCATGCCTGTGGTACTCTTTCAAGGTTGCATAAGAGACCATGGACATCTTTAATATATTTTGTTTTGCTAAGAGCAATCCAGACAAATGATGATGCAAGCAATTTAAATGTGACATCTCACTTATTTCTGACCAAAGTCATTTCACCCTGCTGGAATGAAACTTTCTTTTTGCTAACTGCATTTGTTTATATCTTTCCTGGAAACGTCCCTTTCCTCCCCAGCCCATCTAGATTGAACATGCCTCTGGGCACAGCTCTGTTGTTTTGCTGGTTTTCATTGCTATGTCAAACAACCAGGTACACTGAAGTGCTCTATAAATAACTTACTACAGGAGGTAGAAATTGTTCAGGAAGCCACCTGGAAAAATCCAATAGCAGCTCAAAGGTAGATGATATAGAATGAAGCTTTTGTTGATGTGCAGAGTGACTCTTTTTACCCCTACTGCTTGGATATTTTCCACCCTCTTGATATAGTGCTTCTAGAAGGAACAGGAATTAAGACCTGTTTTTTTTCCCCTGGATTAAGTTTTACCCCTAAATCTGGTCTCATCTTCAGGTTTTAGACTTCATCCTCTAAAAGTTCCTGCATTCAATAAATTGAGTCAGATATGCCATGTTGCTCCTCACCTGACAATTTATATTGTTTTACTCCCTCCACATATGTGTGCTTTTTCACTAGCTTTCTAGTCCAAATTCCTCTTCAAAGAAAAATAAACTTTCCATTTCCAGGATGTTCCTAGAAACATTTATCTAATTATCTATCACTTTGAATTGGAGATTACTACTCATTATCTTTTGGCACAGAAAATGTACTGTTTTGCTTTTGATTTTCTACCATCTTTATTAAGAACTTTCTTCCAGGCCTATGTTCAAGGACACTTAGTCTAACAATATAGGAATTCTTTCTTTCCAATCCCTTCTTCCACTAAAGGATGCCATTTTAGTCCATGTTCATGGGATTTCTAAATATTTAAGAAACTTGATGTTAGTAGAATCCTTTAATATAATACTGATTGACTTTTAAAAATGTATATTGCATATAAAAATATGAATAACATTCTTGTTAATTTACAACCCAGGAAAATGTCCCTTGAAGTCATACAACTTGGCTTCAAACTAAGATCACAAGAAACATATTGTTTAAAAATGAAATTATCTTCTGAACTGTGAATTTACATAAACTGAGTTATTTCTTTTGGAGCCCGCTGAGGTTTTTTAATATATATATAATTTAAAAGAAGCAACAGCACTTTAAAAAATCATCCATGGTTTTTAAATGTAAAAATCAAAGGTTGTAATTTAAGTATTAATTTATGCTTTTATTGTGTGATTTTTTTTTCTTATCTAGCAATGAAATGCTTTGGAGAAGAGAAAATAAGGACTATAACATTATTTATGTTTTAGAATGCACTAGTGAAGTTTTTAAAAGGTTACCTTATTCAACTATAGTATCTAATACTATTTTTAAAACTTGGAGCAGTGTTCCTTTCTAATTGTAAAGGTATTCTGACTTTAAGGTTAATCCATAACCCCTAGGCTATGTGTCTCACACACACCCCTCAACCCCCATCTGTCCAAACTTCATAGAAACCTTTCCCAGAATTCCATGAGACCAGTTTGCTAAATTTAAGGGAAGCTCACATTAGTTTGCTTTAAACAATGCCTTGATTACACAGGTACACAAGTTGAAAGTGGACAATTTCCAGAATTGTTTGGTGATCAACAGCTGTCAGAAAGATAAAGGAAACATGGACATTAGAGATTCAGAGAGAGATATCTTTCCCTGCCAAAATAAAACAGGAGGTTTTAATTTAAGCATATTAGTAGCGAATTACTTGCAGTGATGGCAATACTGGAAGCAAAATGCTTCTACAGTTGGTGAAAAGCAAAGAGACGCTCTTCATTTTTTGGAGAAATAGCCTCGCCTCGCCCCTTGCCTGTTTCTGCAAAGAAAAGAATCCCTGGGTTAGTAATGCTAGTGCGTGCTCCCTACTGAAGTTAGGTGTTTATTAAATGTCCCTTATTTACTTGTACTATATATATTTTTTTAATTTTAATTGGTACCTGTCAAATGAATACGTGAAAGAGAAAGCGTCTTGCTACCGTTTGAAACTAAATGCAGCAGCCAGCGAAAGGGGTCCCTCGCTGGCCCTTTGGCTGAAGAACTAAAACTATTTAGATTTTAGATTTAGATTTAGATTTTAATAGCATTTATAGGCCGCCCTTTTCCCTGAGGGGACTCAGGGCGGCTTACAATAACAAGGAAGGGGAGTGAAGACAGAACATAAAAAGAAATGTGCAATAACTGAAAAATACTAAAAACACAACATTCTCTCAGCATTCGGGAGGGGCGGAAGAGTTTATCCCCAGGCCTGACGGGCTAGCCAGATCTTGAGGGCTGTACGGAAGGCCTGGACTGTGGTCAGGGTACGAATCTCCACGGGGAGATTGTTCCATAGCGTCGGAGCAGCAACTGAGAAGGCTCTCCTCCGGGTAGTCGCCAGTCGGCACTGACTGGCGGATGGAATACGGAGGAGGCCCGCTCTATGCGATCTTAAGGCGAGACAGTGGATCCCACCGGCAGCTAATTAATTAGCAGTTACTAATTGTTATGAACCCGAAGAGTGGGGAAGGGGGAGCCACAGCAAATATTCCAAATCGGGCAGCAAGGAACCGCGGCTGTAGTGCGCCCCCCCCCCCCCCCCACTGAAGGATTGAGCGATCTCCGTTTCGGAATTGTGTTAATTTTCACTCCGATTTGTGGACTACGCAAAGCGCTTCGTTTTTAGTTGCAACGTTTTCCAGGTTTGTTCAGAAGCAGGTCGCCGCGGAGGGTCTGTTCCCCATCGCGGTTCGCTGTATCATCCAGCTGTTGTTGCTGGGGACAATGTATCAGCCACGGGAACTTTCTCCGACGTGGTTTATTCTAGCGTCAACCACCACTGCGGTGGAAAGCCGATCTTCACGACTGAGTTACATCGGCCCAGCAATATAACAAAACGTGCCAAAATCCACAGAAGTTATTATTTTTAGGCCAGATTCATTCGCTCAGAGCGACCGTGTTTTATAGAACAAAACACGCCTGGCTGGGTTCGCACAATGCCTAACAAATCTATTATGGTTTAATTCGAGTAGGAGCCCAGCCCTAGCTTGCGCTCCTAAGAGTATTTCCCAGCAAGTTAGTTTATTCTGCTGAATAAAAAGTCGCTCCCTTCCAGTTAAATGGGCTTCGCCTGAACTGCATCTCAGCGCAGTTTTTTGCTTGAAGTTTATGGGAAGATCAGAAGGAAGTGACGATCCCCTTCTATTGTCCGAGGAGGTGGTTTTTCCACCAGACATGGGTAACCTACCTGGTACACTCGAAATGGCTGGGGCTACATTTCCCATCATCTTTTGCCATTGATCATTCTGGTTGGACATGATGGGGGTTTAAATCAAACACAACGGGAAGGTACCAGGTGATTGCCTATTTCTGTGGCTTTTTCTTTGGAGTCGTATATCATTTCTTCCTTCGTGAGAGTCTTCATAAGCATTTTCCTACCCTCCTTTCAAATATCTTCCAAAGGGCGGTTTACAAACATAGGTTGGACAGGCCAAGGACACTACCGTTGCCGATCTTAAGTCAAGGAGGTCGGCAGGATTTGAGGCTGGCTGGCTGGGAATCTAGCAATAACTTGAGCGATTGAAACGATGACCTCGTTCATACAATAGACTGAGTCTTCATGGGAGTTGTTTGTTCGGGCTAGAAGGGTTCATAAATGCAAACCAGCATATTATTCTATAAATAGGTGCATCTTCGAGGCGAATGAATGGCGATGTCCAATTCCTGTTTACTCAGAAACAAGCCCACATTCATTTCACAGGCCTTTCTCAGTGCGTGCAAACCTATCGTTGCAATCCTTACCGATTTTTAATACATATATTTTAAATTTTTGGTAGTGAACCGGCTTGTGTAGAATTGCACCGCGAAATTGAATTTCATCGGGGAACTCAACAAACCTATCCGGGGATTGCGCTGTGTGAAGATGCGGTCTTGTGCGGATTTTTCGATTTTTTTTACTTTATATAGGGGGTGGGGGACTTCCTTCATTCAGGCATTGCTCCGAGATGGGGAAAAGAATATGAGGCTGAATACCGAGCTGCTGGAGGAAACAGGGGAGCCTGCGCCCTACTCTTTCCCCCAACCACACCCTTCGCGCAACAGGTGGACTGCGAGCTTTTGGACTCTTCCTTGAAACTCACTCACGGCCCATGAGCGCTTGAGGGTCGTTTGAGGTGACTCATACAACTCAAAAGTGATGCCGGTCGGGAGGTGTTCAAAATAGTTGTTTAAAATCTCCCCCCTCCTCAAAGAAGTAACAGTGCCTGGGTCATGAAATGGACGCGTTGTGTGAGTCAAAGACAAAGAAAAAGCTCACTTTGGTAAGCTTAAAACAGTCTTAACAGTTCATGTGTTTTGGAACCTGGACTGACCTTTCTTTTTACGCGAAGCCAATATTCAAGCGGATTTCCCATGTCCCACCGCCCTGAGTAAAATACTAGTTTCTCTGTTGCAATCTGCCTCGTTTCTATCCTGTCATTCTCCTGCCTGATGTAGTGGAAAACCTTAATTCCCCATTAATTCTTACCAGGTTAGTGCTAAATCTTCCATCTTCTCTAATCAAAAGCTGAATTACAAACCAACTTTTCAAGTAGATCAGCCAAAAACTTAAGGGCTCTTTGATTCATCTTTTAAAGGAAACCAAAATCAGTTTTATTTAGCAATTAAAGGTACAAACCATTAGATTCGCCTTGTCTCTGTCAAACAAATTTTACTTTACTTATTTGTAAAGGGATGTATAATTTAAGATAGTGGAGCTGGTAGAAGCTAAGTGACTGGTAATTTATTTAAATGCATATTAGTTTACTGTATCTGACCCTAGTTTTAGAGTAATTAACAGTTATTAGATAATAGGGGCAAACGTGCCAGTTTCACTTAGTGTTCTTGTAAATTTCTCCTTCCCACGCATTCACAAGGTTCCTATTATCTGTCTCGGGCATATTCTTGTTCTTATTATTCCAAGAAGCCTGCTAACACACAATAGAGTTCCTTAAAAAAACAATAACTAGGGGAAACCCCAGAGTTTAAGAAATAGTTTATATAATACAATGAAAAAATACCAGAGGTATTTTGTGTGAGAAAAAAAATCCACATTAAGAAAATACAGTTATTAACTTAACGGACGGTTTACAAAATAGAGAGAAACCATTCAAGTTTCCAAGAATTCTTTATTACATAGATTATTTCTAGACGAAAGGGGGAGGGGTGGCGTTTAAACCTTTACCGTCCTCCCTCTGATTTTCTAATCAGGTTGCCTTAGGAAAACCTAGTATCTAACCATTGCGTGGTTTATTAAGAAGGGTTTTGGCCAATATGATTTCCTCCCAATCCATGGATGGGCAACACAGACAAAAACAACCAATTTGCATTGGTATCTCCAGGCATTGGAGATTTCGGATTGGATCTGCGTTCCAATCCGAGTTCCCCAATCGAAGTGGGGAGGGGCGGAATAACTGCAGAAGGAAACCCCTTTTTGGAGATTGTATGATGCTGGTGCACCATCTCAGACACAATTTTTCACAATTTGCCTTTATACACACAACCCTGTTCTATGCAAACAAGAAAGTACCGCACCGTATGCCTAATTACAAAGACGGGGTGTACTTGAAAGGAGAAAAGGGAATAAATGCACGATTCGATGGATTTCCCCTTCACTCTGCCCCTCCTCGTCCTTTTCGCTTCTCACCTTTCTGGGGGCCTCTCAAGCTGCTTCAGTTTGGAGAAAAGCACACTCCATTCCGAAACACAAGCTCACCAGCCACCCCTAAATGTAGTGGCGTAGCAGACGGATACAAACACGCTGGTTAATAAATACTTAAATTTTGGAAGGAGAAATTTGGGTCTAGCTAAAGGGGAGTCCCGTTGAACTTGGTAGGGCGTGTCTCGTCCTGCTTGCAATTCAATCTCTGGGGTTTGCAGGTCCGGCTCCAGGCCGGCGGATATTCGAAGCATCTCTCCCCCCCCCCTTCCCTCTCTCCCTCTTTTCTTCGAGAGAGAACAAGTTTGAGGTGTGGCTCTCCCTTTTCTTTTCTTTTTTTCTTTTTTCTCTTTCTGCTATTACATTTTATCTTTTTAATTAGGGCAGACATGGGCCAGGCGTCTTGGAGTTTGGTCTTGGGTTGATTTTTAAATTAAATTATTCCTTTAGGGTTTCGGATGTGTCTTTTTAAACTCTGTTCTCCGCGGGCTGCGTGGAAGCGGTTGACGCCTGTTCAGCTCACTCTCTCTCTCTCTCACACACACACACCTCAAGTTGATTTGCCAAATCAACACAACCCGAAGCTTTTTTTTATTTTTATTTTTTGCTTTTTCATGGAATCCCAGACCTCTCGACGCTGCTCTTGAGTTGTAGGGATTTTGTACGGCGGTCTCGTGCGTCGTCGGTTTTGTTCAACAATAAGAAGACCGTCCGATTGAGGCAAATGCGAGCGAAGTTGCAAAGCTACAGCTGGATTTCAGATGGCAGCCCTGCTTAAATAGGGGCGAGAGTGTTTTTGAGTAAAGACAGCTTGCTTTAGCGATTAAAGTGGTGGTAGGGGCGAAAATAAGGCCGAACTTCAGGGGAAAGTGATTTGGGGAACAAATTGAAACTTCTTCCGCTTCTTTATAGTTTAGATCAATGCCAGAAAACTCATTTTCCCTCCCACTATTTTCTCCAGCAGCCAGAACTACTGAAATCCAGTTTTAATCATCTCGGAAAATTCTTTAGTTGGTTTAAATCGATTCGCTGCTCATCAGAATCGAATCATTTAATTCCTCACTTAATAAACCGATTTTTTAAAGGAGTAGATCTTTTGGGAAGATCAAACCGGCTGAAATCATCACTTGATCACTTGATACGTGTGCCGCCATATTCGTTTTGAATATGATGATGATGATGATGATGATGATGATGATGATGATGATTAGGCAGAAAGATACAGTTAAAAAAAAGGCAAAGACAAAGAGTTTAACCCATTAAACTGACCAAACTCAAATCCAGTTATTGGATTTGAGTCGATTCAAGATAGCTGTCTGAAAACGAGGGAAGGGTTTTTACTTTCTTCATAGCTCAGTCGACTTCCAATATTTCCACTCCATCTCTTCTACAAGGCAGATTAATAACATCACCCAACCATCGTTGAGATGCTATAAAGATATATAGGTTGATACTTATTGGCTGCAAATAAGCACTCCTGTACATAATATTCCCCAGGAGATTCACCTGTCGGCTTTCATCTCAGTTATAATCTGGTCCATATTGACTTTCTCTTCTGTGTTCAGAGTGTAGTAAACGGGATTTTATTTAAATACGACATAATCTGCCTTTGAAAGTAACCTCTTCCAAAGAGGTAGACAATAACGTTCAAAAGCGTGTAATTACACTTTAAACAAACTTACAAAAACAATATTTTCTTTGTATTCTTGTCCGTGTTGGGAGGCAGGAAGAAAGGCTGTAGATGGATTTCTGGTTTCTGCCTTGCTGTTTTCTATGGCGTACTTCATTTTTGCCCAGGATTGTAGCACTTAATGCAATCTAAACAACTTTACTCAATTGATTTGTTTGGGGAAGTAAATGTGCACATAGCAGTTGTCACCTTAATCGAAGTGCTTACTCAGAAGTAAGATCACCAGAGGTCTGTAGCTATTTCTCCCTCCTTTCCCTCTCCTTAATATTGAAACACATCATAAAAGTGACATGGACTTTCTCCCCCTCCCCCAATATCTTTATCTGCACCTTCTTTTTCTTAAGTGAAAAGTTGATTTTGTTTGTGGCTGCGTCCTAATCCTTTCCAGTAATGCCTCTTGCTTTAAACCTGAATCATTCGCTTTGGCTGGAACATGAATCAACTTTGTAGTGCCGAGCATATTCTTATGACACCCACTAAGTCCCCAATTCTACACCCTTCTGGAACTTGATATCAGTGTACAAACTTACTTTTGGGTAAAGCTTGCAGAACAGTCATCTTAGGATAATTATGAATTCTGGTCCTAAACTCCACTGTGCTGGGTCCTTATTGGGATTTAGCAAATAATCAGTATGTCATTCTGTAGTTTGCACAGCTTTTATCCTCTCGGCAGTGGTTCTGACCTTCATAGTTGTAGAAGTTGTCCTTTCAATCAACTAAACCTTCAGTTGCTGAAATCTACACTCCATTACTTAAACTTGAGGGTGCTTTCTGCTTGACCTATATGAGAAGCAGAGGTTTACAACCTAAGTCCCAGGGCCACATGGGGCACCCATATGCCTCCAAAGGCATTCCTTTATTATCTGACTGAATTAAAAAAAAAACAACTAAATATGAAAGTAGAGATTATATGCATATCTTTTTATTATAATGTCAATGTCAATTTTGATTGCTCCTTCCATGATTTTTGAGAACACAGCCGCAGTTGCTAACAGTTGTACATGCAACACCATGTCCATCCTTGGCCCAGGAAAGTTGGGCACTTCTGGTTTACAGAAAACTCTAGTATATTAAGTCATAATATCAAGCTCCAAGGAAAACCACCATAGTCATAATGATTGAGGACAAGGGGTCCTTTTTTTGTCAAATCCTCATTTGGAGGTCATCAGGTTGGGGAAAGATCAGAAGATGAGCCAATTAAAATGATTCAGATAAAAATCCAAACAAGATTAGGAAATTAGGCACACTCTGTAGGAATGTTAGCTGGCGTAGATTGTATGAATCTGGTCCAATGCAAGCTGTCTGAGTCAATATGATTACTAAATTTGAATAAGCTGCATTATTAATACTATTGGCTGTATTTGCTACCTTTCTATTGAGTGAGATAAGAATCATGTTTAGAGTACTTAGCATAATACATCTTATAATTTTATGTTAGTGATAGTTTTATCCAATTACCCTAGGGAAGAACAGCCTACTTCCCATAAGGCATTGCTGAATTACTATTTCCAACATTCTTATTGTTGATCATACTAGGTAGGCTGCTATGAACTATAGTTCAGCAATATGTGGGCCACAGGCTCTCCAACATCCCAGCGAGGAAGGACAGTCATATGCAGTCATATAAATGGGATGTCAGGATTCATTCCTCCCTTGAACTTTAATGCACCATTTTATTTGTGGCAATGGCTCTTCTGTGAGTTTAGCTTGCAATTCAATGTGCTGGACAAATTTAGGCAAGAGTGTTAATTCAGTAAATGATGCTACAAGAATCCAGCCAGTGTTTTGGTTCATCCATGGTTCAGTGAGTTGGACAATACCAAAAAAAGTCAGTTTCATAAACTGTGGTTCAATTAACCTCAGCTTAGTAAGCAAAACTAGTTTTGTTTCCATGGTATTGAAATACAGTAAATGTGTAGCTCTCCTGTGGGTTTGCAACCATTGTTTTATCAGGAATTGTACTCTTTGTTGATTTTCATCTTATGCATGGTTATTTAAAAATGCATTGAATCTGATTTGTTCTATGCATTTTGCAGAGTTAGATTTATGCTTATATGGATGTGAAGTGCATTGAGGTCTTTTAATTTTGAGGAAGGATGCCTGGAAATGCAGAATGCTCTGAAAAACTGAATCATCAAGGTTTTCAATCAAAGAGTTGCTGAGAAAGAGAAGGGAGAAAACCAATCTACTAGTTTAATACATGGGATGAAATTTTAAAGGAAAATAATACTTATATTAAATTAGAAGGGTAATTATAAATGTACTGGTAGTTTATTTTCTTCCTTAAGTGCTGCAGTACAGCAAATCCTCTGGCAGCCTGAGTGAGTTTCTTTAGTTCTGCATTGCACCTTTCTTTCAGGACAGAAGCTTGAGAAGAGGTATCTTAAAATGCTGCCTTCCATTCCTCTGCAATCATATCTGTTTTTTAGAACTATTCAGTTGGTCTCCATGGTAGGTAATAAACCTGTCAAGAACATCCACGATTATAGACCAGCCTGTTCAATCTGGAGTTCTCCAAATTTATTGGATTTCTTTAGGGCAGAGTTTCTCAATCTTGGCAACTTTAAGATACACGGACTTCAACTCCCAGACATCCCCAACTGGTGGTACTTAGGGGATCATGATAATTCAAATCTACTGCTGTCCCCCCAAATGTGGAAAGCCATGTTAAAGAATGAATTATATTCCAGGTGAGACTTTGTGTCTCTGTGTGCATATAGCCACTTATTCAGATCTGTTTGATTACGCCACCAATAGAAGAATTTACCAGGATTGATATTCATTTGTAGGGCTGTGATCTCACCAATATTCCAGCAATGCGGCAGCACCAATCCCAGGACTGAGCTACGTTTTGCTATTGAAGTCTATATTTGATCAGGTTTGCAAAGGATACGTGGTGGTCAGGGTTGAAATAATGATTATGCATGGATTAAATTCTTGTTTTGGTTTCTTTCGCGTGCATTTTCTTTGTGTGTTGCTTTCCTCCTTAAAAGTCCATGTTGAACTAAAATGTAGCAAAGAAAAAAAAATAAAGGAAAAAAGGTACACTTTAAGGAACAGGATTTTTTTCTTTCTAAGCTAAGGCAATGTAGGAAGTCTTTAAAAAAAACAGAGTAGCAAACTTTAGAAAACAATTCTTTTTTAAAAAAAGATGTTATTATCTGTAAGGGAGCAGCATCTTATAATTCCCTCCCACTGTCTCTGTATTTTATTTTTCAGCTTGTCAAAACTTTGTGTCTTGGGTTATCTCTTCTATTGTGGGTTCTCCAGTAGCACATGGATGTGGTTTACTGAGGCGTCTAGGGAGTATTCTTCCTTAAGCTGAAGAGTTTGGCTTGCTCTTTGCACATGAACTAAGCTTCTTAATTAAATCTGCACTGGTGAGAATTAAAGGCAGCCCTGTAGAGGGATCTCTTCTTCTTCCCCTGACACAGTTTCAAACAGAGATGAGGGAAAACAAGGCCTCTGATTGGGCCACAACTGCTCTCTGAAACTGTTTGCATTTTGCAGGGTTGCTTTCTTCTGCTCAATTATTTTCTCCCGGGGAGAGGGCAGGTTTTTAAAAACACAGAGGATAATGAGGAATTCTTGCCACAATGCAGTAAGCTTGGAATGCTCATCAAGTCTAATAGGCCGGGAAGAACTGGGTACACAAGCTAGATTCTTTGTACATTGTTGTTGTCTTTGTTGTTTTTAGCAAACTATATCAAAATGCACAGAAAAAATGCCATTGATCAAACATATCTTGCAATTTGACGTTGTATCTCTCATTCCATGCCCCTCTCTCTGCAGCTCTTTCCTCCCTTTTTAATCCAGGGAAAAAAAATGAATCTTTGAGCTTGAAATATAAACAGATGTCAGGTTAATCCCCGCCCCAAACTTTGCTCCTTTGGAGAGAAGATAAGCTTTTTGTAATAGATTGAATTTAATCGTGCTGCATCATATGACCTGAATAAACACTTTCTATGGGTTCATCCATATCGTTTGCAGCCTGATCGACAGCTGCTTCAGTAGCCTGTTCTTGTTATTTAAACTCCTTCTTGCCCATGTTATCTCAATCAATCAAAAATGACTTGGGCAATTTGATAATTCCATACTGAAAGAATATTGTTAATTAACCAATCAGATCAAGTTATAATATCACAAAGCCAGTTCAGGATGATGGCACTCCTGCTTCTCTTCATTCTTAATGGCTATGCTTTTCATCTGGCGTATTTAGGTAGGCCAATCAACTAAGCAGTGGGGCCCAACCTTTTGGGTACTGGTTCTGTGGAGAGAGGTTTTTCTGCGGACTGGAGGAGGCATGGTTTTGTGTGCTGCCTGCATCCCACAGATGTGGCTTCACTTATTTGGGCAGCCCAGTTTCTGGCATGCTGCTGACTGGTGCCAGTCCATGGATTGTGGGTTGGGGATTCCTGTATTAAAGTGTTTTCAGTCTGTCAAACACTTTTCTGAAAAACGTTTTGTTTGAGCAGAATGTCAGTGAACAAAGAGTGCACGACAGCTTAATTGCCAAATTTCTTTATTCAGATCACAAGTATTTCAAAGTCATTTGTTTGTTTTTTCTGTTAAATAATCTTCCTGACGATACTCTTTATTTGTGCTGGAAATCTACTGGAGCTCAAATTTCTCCCCCAAATTCCTATCTTCACCATTTATTCAGGGTACATCCTTACCTAATTTAAATCCAAATCCACTAATTAACAGTCCCTTTCTAATGAATTTAGTTTAGATAATGATTCAAGAAACATCCTTGATTGACATGACAATAGTTTGTGGTGGCTCATTCTGGAAATAATATTTTCTCCAAGACAATACATGCACATTTGTGGGATATTGGATCCACATTTGGCACTTATCTCCAGTGTCCTCCCCATCCGCACCCCTAAATGGGTGAAAATACCTTGGGGACCCTGGGAGTCAGAGCGATCTCTATTGTATTACAGTTTAGATGCAGCTGCCCTTAAAGAAGGCTTGTAAATTCCAGCTGATGCAAAAGGCTACCAATGAGGGCTTAAATACATAGGGAGACAATGCTATATCCGTGGACTAAGCCCATCTTTCCAGCTCTTCATATGATTCAATGGTTTTTCCTGAGTTCTTTAATGGCAAAAAGTAATTATCACCATTCAGAATTTAGGAGCAGACTTGTTTTCTGGTTGACTGTATCTTGGGTTCCTGTCAATGTATTCTTGTTGGGATCTATAATTCCCATTATTTAATTGTGCCAAGATCAAACAGTGACTTATTGAAGGAGCCCATAAAGATAAATAATACCCATTCTTGATAAAGGAAACACTTCCATTGTAACTTCATCCATATCTAAATTGTCTATAAGTTTAGTTTTTTCATTGGAATTATCAATTACTGAGAGCTGTCAAGTTTCTGGAATTCATTACTCTAGAAGTACATATACCATGAGGTTTAGGCTTATATTTTTCCTTTACATAGATTTAATTTTCAGACTGGTAAATTTGGAACAAGGAGCCTTTGAGCATACATAGAGTAAATTTCCACCATTTATCATATCCATTATGAGTGGTGAGTATTCGGGTCAGATATCATGATATTCTTGATACCTTTCAACTTAGAATTTGTTTTACATCTACAAAATTAACAGATGGACATATTATGCTTTCTGGATACACAATTATATCATAACAGTAAGTTGCCAACAGCATTTGTGGTTATTACCTCAGAAATCTGACATGGGCAATTGCATCATGTTTCATTGAAATTTATTGCTTTGTTGTTGCTGAAAAGTGCCAAAGCAGTTGCAAAGTTAGAAATCCAAGGAATTCACTATTATCTTTATAACCTGGGAGGCAAAGCAGTATACATGGTGCTTTCCTCTCCAACGTTATCCTCACAACAACCTTATGAGGAGGATTACACTGAGGGATAAACAAGGCACAAAGGTGCTTATTGACCTTCATAGTGGAGCGGAGGTGAAACTAGGGGTTTTCTTGTCCAGCATTTTTTCAGTAGCCCCATGTTGAAACACTAATTTAAAAATTGCAAATAAGTATTGACACAAATATGAATCTCAAGTCTGCTTAAAACCAAGCAGTTCAGCAGCCACTGATGTTGGCTTCAGCTACACATTGAATCTTACTTTTTCTCTTTAATTCTGTTTTTTTCCCCAAAAGAACTGGAGAAATCAACCATCATAGAGAATGGAGAAATCCGTATCAATGGAAAAGGGAAGAAAATACGGAAACCACGCACCATTTATTCTAGCCTTCAGCTCCAGGCCCTCAACCAGCGATTCCAACAAACCCAATATCTGGCATTACCTGAACGGGCAGAATTAGCAGCACAGCTGGGCCTGACCCAAACACAGGTGAGATTCTCTATTGATTTATACCTTCCACTTCTTACCCATCAATCCCTGCTTTCTGAGAGCGATAATCTCCACAACAGCCCTGTAAAATTGATTAGAATAAAGATGATGAATTGCTTAAATCTAGCTCTTTCCATCTTGTACAAGGGTATCAAACTCATGACCTGCAGGCTGGATGCGTCACACACACCCCTTTTAGCAAGGGGGTGGGGAAAGTTGCAATACATCATATAATGACATGTCATAATGAGTTTGACACCCCTGATCCAGCAGATGAAACTAAGTTGCCAAGTGGTTTTCAACCTTGGCATTTTTTAAGATGTGTAGACTTCAACTCTTAGAATTCCCCAGCCCAGATATACTGGAAAATTTTATGCTGGCTGGGGAATTCTGGGAATTAAAGTCCACATATTTTAAAGTTCTCAAGGTTGAGAAACATCAATCTAGAAGCCACTGGGAGGTATATTTAATATTGAAAAACTGGTGGATAGGAAAGAGATTTTTATCCTGTATTGTCTTCTGAAAGGTGCAGTCTGGATATCTGTTCTAGATATTAAAAATAAAACAACCACTGGAGTAGGGCAAAAAAAGAATTATAAAATAAGGCTGAAGAACCTGATTTGTAGTGTTCTAACTGAACTTCAGCTCCCAATGGCCCATGTCCCTGTTGGCCATGCTACTCGGCCAGTGTTTCTCAACCTTGGCAACTTGAAGATGTCTGGACTTCAACTCCCAGAATTCCCCAGCCAGCGAATGAAACACTCTACTAGGCCTTCTGAGAATTGTACTTTTCTCAATCTGCTTGCATGTTAACCCTCATGAGTAATTGACCTATAAAGGGATTATGGCTAATGTTTTTCACATTCAGAACAATGTATTATTATAATTGTGGTTGCAATCTTTCTTTCCCCACTTTAAAGCCAAGTACTAATGCTATTATTGTGTTGAGTACCTTACAGCCCCCCTATTTCTTACTGAGCTGTACCATATTAACATCATTAATTAACCTGATGTTGCAGAAGGACTCTTGTATATCAATTTCAGAAATTCTGGCTTTCCAAGGGTATTGTATACTTTCTCCAGACTTCTTTTGTTCTTCCCAACTATTTTATGTCTTCACAACTGACCTGGGAGATAGATTAAGATGGCCCCAAATCAACCAGTAACCTTGTCAACTGAGCAAGATTTTAAATCTCTGATCCCTTCCCTGGTGACTTAATTGTTGCACCATGGCTTTTAAAGTATGATCTTTGAGGAAAGAAAGTCTACTTTCTTGGGACACTACAAAGACAAAATAAGTAATGAAATAAGTATCACAATAAGTAATACATAGAACAGTGTGTTTGCATCAAATTGAAACACTGCAATAACTTATCATTTCTGCTGATAACATTGCTTGGATAGTGGATAAGTTGCAATCAGCAAATTTTGGGAAACTCAGATGTACACCCCCTAAAAAAAACACCTTAGGAAATAAGTTTAAATGTGGGGGAAGGAAACTTCCAATCATCTGGGCATGGTGGATATAAAATATGGACTGATTGATAAAATAAAGAAATATGGCATTATAGGAGATGTTAGGTACCAGAGATAGATGGAAATGGAGTCATTACAATATTTCATATAGACATCAACATTTCATAGCAGATTCTATGGATACAAAGTAATAAGTTGATAATAATTGCAGCATTTAATGTGTTAGAATCAATTCCCAGAGGATGCTGCATTCTGTCTTAATAAGATAGGTGATATGTAAGGATGGACATATGAGTTATGAGAATAGGGGAGGTTGTCACTGAAGACATGGCTTGGAAAGACCTGAAAATCTTCCAAGATTCAGTCCTGTCAAAAGTCCCTCACACACAACTGCCTCTTTGACAGATGGCTAAGCCACTTAAAGAGATAATTTGAGACAGATGAATGGCACAGATGAGATCCTAGCCAGAGGAACTTAAAAACTTTTTAAAGCATACCATTCAAGGAAAATGGTAGAATCTATGTGCTTTTGGAAGGCAGGATGGCACAAAGCTAAAGCTGTGAATTGTTATAAATAAATGTTCTTTTTCCAGATAGAGCATTTACAAATCTACTATTGATATATCAAAAAGTGGAACTTGCTTGGTCTTCTTCTACTTATTTGTCCCTTGGAATGCAGAAAGAAACCGAACAGCCAATCATCTTTTCCCAAGAGACTCCTCGGGTTATGAGTGTTCTCGAAGAGATCATCTTAGCTTCTGGATGGGTGTGTGATAGATATTTCACAATGCAGTACTAGTTTTTAGAAATGGTGCCACACAAAGCAAGGCTCTGTCTCACTTTCATGTGAAACAATGTTGTGCACCTACAGAAATAGATTATTCTGCTGTACATTTACATTTTTTAAATCCATCAAATAGTTGCATGGACATTAAGACCATTCTTGATTTGTTCCTAAATGGAGTACCAGCATGGGATCATAATCATTTTTTTTGTCATATTCCAATGCTTTCTTCTCACTGCCAGAACATATGTGAATGAGGCTTAAACTACAGTTAGTTACACTCTCACACTAAAGAAATACCCTCCCTCCAAACCACAATACCCCCCCTTCAAACCACAACACTGCCAAGATCAATGTCAGGTAAATTAAAATTTGTTAGACTTTGTTTATAAGTTGAACTTGAAACAAAACTAGCTAGAGATCAACAGAGGGGATAGCAAATTTTACTTCCCTATAGTTTAGGGCCAACAAAAGATGTGTGTATATATCAGCAGTTTAAAACTTGCACTTGCATGAAATTTCTCTTTTTGAGCCACAAACGATAGGTACTTGTTTTCTCTAAATAAGCAAGCCTTGCCATATCTCATTAATACATTATGGGTAATGCCTATTTCTAATCTAGTTTTTATTTAGTTAGTTCAGAAGTTGACAACTTTTAAGATGTGTGGACTTCAACTCCCAGAATTCCTCAAACAACACGCTGGGAGTTAAAGTCAGCACGTCTTAATATTCTGGGATTAATTCCAGTTTAATTGTTTAATTATGTATAATTATATATAAAATTGCTTTTTAAACTTTGCTAATTATTTTGAGGATATTTTTCTACGTGAAAGGCTTAAAGTAATGTTTTTAGTAGATTAACTATCGTTTCTAGGTGCACCACTGTTAAGCAACCTTCTACTCCTCTCCGAATCTTCACTGAAATCAAACTCTCAATTTGATTAGAGTTTATGGGGAATCCAGCTCCTGGATGCAGTGTTTCTCAACTGTTTCCCTGAAGCTGGCTGGAGAATTTTGAGAATTGAAGCTAAGATTGAGACACAAGCTTATTTTTAAAATGTGTATTCTGGCCCATATAGTATATTTGCCTATTCTTAAAAGGATTCCCAATATTTTGGTTAAGATGTAGGTTAAATGCAGTTTAAGGCAAATAAGTTTCTCTTTTCTGCTTTTAAGGAGCTATGTGAGTAATGATTACTTGATCACACTAACACACTTGGTTTTTTTTTAGAAATTGTGACTTGTCAGCTCAGTGCACTTGTTCAATAAAAGTCCGGGATAAACTTTTTTAAAAAAATGAGAGCTGGAGGTGGTTTCAGGGAGGTTTCTCTTCTCCTGGGCTGAATGCATATCTTCTTTGTCCGGAAAATTTCCTTCTGGGCACACAGGCTTTGCTGGTTTCTGAAGCAGTACAAAAGCTTTCAAAACCTGTTTTCTGGGGACAAAAATGGGATGTGTTTACACTGTAAGCAGCAAATCCTTGTTTAGACTACCTTTTTTGGAGTGTGAATGAAGGAAATCTGTATCACAGCGAACATATTTTTGATGATGTTAGACTTTCTTCTATTGCTGAAGTGTGCAGGGTTGTTGCTTGGGTAGTTCAAACGGGATTTGCTCACATATATATATTGATGTGTTTATTCTCATTGTGTTTCTTTGTCATTGTTCATTTTATTCTATTTTACTTTTGTTTGCATGTCTTTTCATTTTTCTTCCTATTATTGCAAGCCATCTAGAGTGGCCTAACAGCAAGATAGGCAGTAAATGTAATAAACAAACAAACAAACAAACAAACAAACAGGAGGGAATCTAAGAGGCCAATGAATGCTGTTTGAGCATGCTCAATAGCCATAGCCTAGTTTGATCTTTCTTGGGGGGATGGGGGACAGAAAACTATGAGGGAGATTGAATTATCAAAATTCTGATTGGTTGCACTAGGATCTGCAACATTATGCTTTAGCCCCATTGGTTCTAACTAAAAGCATATCTAAACATTCTATAACACTATTAGTGTGGGTCAGTGTTTTTTCAAACTTGGCCATTGTATGTTTTATGGACTTCAATTGCCAGAATTCCACAGTCAGAATCCTGGTTGGGGAATTCTGGGAGTTGAAGTTCACACATCTTAATCTGGCCAATTTTGAAAACAGCATTGTAAGATTGAACATACCAAGGATTCTTATGCTAATAATAGGCTGGACCTTGGTTTAGCTACACACCACTTATTGAATAATGATTTGCTGTGATGGCGGAAACAACTCCTGGCCTTTTTAATACCAGTCTTTCAAATTATTGGGAATTGCTCAGGTAGCTTTAGCTAGAAATGCTGAGACTTGAACCTAGGATCTTCTGTTGGCAAAGCACATGCTCTTTATCACTAGTCTCTGGCTGAATATCAAGCAGAGCTTTTTTTTTTTTTTTAGATTAAAGCTGATCTATCAGATCACAATTTAATACATTTTAAGAATATTCCCTTCCTTGTAACTCTAGCTTCTCTCCCCCACTCCAACCTTCAGTGATAATTTTGTTTAGGAGGCAGCCTTTCCCTTTTGCTGGTTCATAGGTGAAGGAAGCATGATCATACAGGGAACAGACACGTTAAAGAAAGAAATAGGCAAAATCCCAGAGAGGAAAATGCAGGGTAAGCTGAAGGAAGAAAGCACATAAAAAATGATAAAAAATTGACATTGTATCCCTTTCCCTAAAAACTCAGTCCTTGCTTTTGACCCCTTCTCCAGAATGCTTAATTTTCAGCAGGGTCCAGCCCAAAAGATATTTTTCTTGCTCTCTTTTTTCAGAAAGTTGTAGACTTGCTATCTTGATTCTAAAGTCTTCTTCTGTATTTTCTTTCTGCATTTTAAGTTCTTATCTGATGCAATGCATGGCACTCGAGCCAAATCTGCAAACTAATCAAAAAAGGTAGCGTCCCCGTACCAACGAGGGCTGCGGTGAGTGGGTGGGATCTCTTGCTTCAGACGCCTGTAGTTTTCCTTTTCCTCAACATGCCCTGAAGACCAGACTTTACACTTTGCCCTCCTTCAAGCTTTCCACAAGTGCCTTTGTGCAATCGGCTTTGGAGGTGGAGGGAAGATGGGGAGGGGAGGAGCCCTGCTTGAAGCAACCAGCTAGGCCCAGGGTTAGGCTTCAACAGGGAGCCCGAGAAAGACATGTGAGAGCAGGCTGCCTGAGAAACGTTTAAAATCGTGCTGCTCTTGGCAAGATCCCTGGGAAACGGGGGTGGGGGTGTTTGCTTGTTTTCCATTTTACAGATGAGGGGAATTAAGGAAGAAGGAAAGAGATAAGACCACTACTTGAAAGTAGCAGGAGCTACTCAACAGTCAACTTTTTGCCATAAGGGTGATTTATATTTGTATGTATGTGTATACAGACATGCCATCTTTTAATTCCAGCATTCAAGGATGGTAGCAAACAATAAAATGCAGAGTACAAAAATAATTCAGAGGCAGTAATGAAAATCAGTGCGAGCCTTAATTATTAATTACAAGTCAGGCAAAAATACGTGTTTTGGCCACATTTCCAAAGGAAAGAGCAGTGGGTGATAAATGCAACTCCTATGGGACTGTATTACATACTTTGGGAATGATGCAGGCGAAGGTGTTTCTACTTTGTGCCATAGGGATTTCATCTTCCAGTGTAGACATTGTCAAAGGGGGCATGTCTACTCTTTGTAATGCCCAAACAGGTTTGTAGCAAAAGCAATGGGCATTCAGACAATCTGAATTTAAGCAATTTAGTGCCTTTTCCAATATAGGCACTATGTGATACCAATATTTTGTATTATTTTATATATAAAAGCTATTACTTCGGGAAAAGGCTGGAACTGTATATCCAAAGGCCTGTATTATACAGTATGTAATGCAGCTCCACTGCGTGAGCTGATTTCCTCTGTACTTTGCATTTTGGCAACACTTGACAAATTCATGTCAGATTTAACAGTGACCATCACTTTATAAAGACATCTATGTAGGCCTAGTTCCAAGGTTGCCTGAAATTTAGATGAACAAAATCTTGAAAAGATGAAAGTTCAATGACTTCAAACTTTTATTAGAAACAGAACTAACAGAATTAAAATCACTCTTCAGAAACTTTTTAAAAAGTATCTCTTTAATCTAAGAACATGAAATTTTCTTCCTTTTAGTATTTCCAAATTATCCAACAGCATTCATTTGTTATTTTCAAATGCCTCAGTATTCATGAATTTTAAGGATCTTGGAACAAGGATCATCTTACAAGAACCAATGAGGAAAAAATATAGAATTCTTCAATCTAAATAACAAATTTAGATTGTTATTTAGATTGTTATTCTGCTCAAATAACTATGAGTAGAAACATTAGGTAGGGAGAAAATAAAAGCCATTAAAAGTAGAAAAATGTAGATGCAAGAAGTTCTGGATTAAACTCCTCCAAATTTTACTGTAGCTGTTCATACATTCTCTGCTTGCACCCATTTTCTCTTAACCCAGGTCAAGATTTGGTTCCAGAACAAACGTTCCAAATTCAAAAAGATTATGAAGCAGGGCTCCAGCATCCAAGAAGATAATTTACATAGCTCTTCATCTTTGTCCCCATGTTCACCCAACATACCTCCTCTTTGGGACATCCCCATGGCATGCAAAGGACCTCCTCTGCCTTCTAACACCTACATCAACAGCTTTGGACCTTGGTACCAACAGCCACAACACCAAGATGCCATGGGAAGGCCTCCAGTCATATGACAAAGACAAAAATTGGAATGTCAGACCATCTCATGTGCCCTTTTCTGTAAACCTCTGACCAGCTTTCCTGGTATAGGGTGGAGTTAATGGCTTCTTTGAAGGAATTTCCAGACCTTTTCCCTTGACAAGAAGCCCTCTAGCTGGAGATGACTGCCAATATAGACTTCCCTTCTCTGATCCAGGGCCATATCTAACAATGGAGACAGAATATGTGATGTAGAGATTGGGAAAGTGCCCCAGATCCCCTTGATTGCAAGTCAGGAGCCGCTGAGAAGAACCTCTTCAGTGGAAATTTATGAAAACAGTGCCTGTGTTATGGTTCCAAAGATAAGCTCATGAGTAATGTGGCCCTACATAGCATATTGTATAGTTGTATTAGGAATATTTTTTTTGCCATGAGTTTTGTTTACTTCTGTCAAGATTTCTGTGCCTTAAAACAGTTTTGATAACAGATATAAATGAAATTGGTGTAAGCTTTTTTCCCTAATGTAGAGCTTCAGGCAGGGGTGAAAAGATTTCATCTTTTGTATCTCTGTCCATTATGCAGCTAGATAAAGGCATAGAAGCATTTATTCTATTTTTATGGCAATCTTAGTATAGAAGAACAGAATTCTATTTCAGAAAGGTATTAGAAAAATGGACTACTGAATTGGGTAAAAATTCACAAATGAAAGTCTATGCAAGGGGCAAGGAATCTGAGTTTTTCTGTCCCCACTGGACTCCATCTCCTATCAGCATGTCTGATGATAAAAGAGGATGGGTTTTGAAGTCCAACAGCTTATGGTACAGCTCCATACCCTTTTGAACAGTGGCACATGATTTGGGAAGTAAAATGCTGGTTATTCTGGAGATTTCTTCTCATGGGATTAAATTGGCAAGAAATATAGTATAACCCATCAAATTGTGTTCAATATTTTCCCACCTACAAAATAAATTACAGTTGTAGGTAGTGAATGACTATAAATATTCCCCAACTTACAAACATCAGTAAGTAGGTTTTGAAAATACTCAAAACATCATAAAGCCAATTTCTTAAAGATTATGTTTTAAGAAACCAAGAATTGTGTTTACAATTGACAAAAGGTTTATGGAATGTAATCCCCATAGTTGCCTAATGAAGTTTTTTGGGGGGGAAAACATATTTGTTTCAACCACTGTATGAAGTCCTCCCCATTTGAATAACTTTACCTGAATAATTTTAATTTTAGGTATCCTCCCCAATGCTTTGCCAAGCAGAATGACAAATGTTTTATTTATTGAAACAAAACCTTTGGTATATTGTATTGGTTTCTCTTTATAAACAGAATGTAAAACTATAAATATTTTCCTTTTTTTTTGTACACATAAATTTGTTATGCCTTTTCTTTATTTGGCTTGCAAAGTGTGAAGCTTAGGTTAAACCAGAGATAGTGATAAAGGATCTTCATTCTAATTCCTGCAAACTTAATTCATGGGTGCAAATAACACCTTGAGAAGCATTGGTCTCTAGCAGAACATACAAGAATTTGGTAACAAAAAACTCTGTGGAAGTTCGTTCACACATATGCAACCATTCTTGTTTGCTTGCTTGATCCAGAATTTTTGCTGGACTAGAGTGAATGCCTAAAACATTACAAGAGAACAAACTGATTTAGACTAGGATTCAACTATTCAGAATCCGTTGGCTTTCCTGTAGCTCTACATCCCTTCCTTAACAATTCAAGATTCACTCTGGGATTGAATGGGATGAGTTGTCTGAGACAATGAAATCCATTCCTTCCCATTCCAGGATCATCCCTCTTCTGAGGCAGAATGATTTAATTAATCATGAAAGGGAAGCAAAACATTAGTAATGTAATTTGTGCTATTTTTGTTGCCTTCAAAGGACACAGAGACAGCTTCTGATATTTTCTGTTGGGAATCAAAAATGAATTGGATTACTTCACTTTGTGTTTTGTCTTAGGAGAGGTATCATTGTTGCAGGCAACAAATGCCCAATATTTACTGTTCCTTAAGGAGAGTTATTCCCCCCCACATACACATCTAAGCCAAAGAGCATGAATATCCAAAGTCAACCAAATTATTTGGGAACGTGGAGAAGAGAATCTCACAAGCTCATCTTTTCATCTCTAATGGGAAAGTTAAAAAGTAAATATCTATTAACTGTCTTGCTCTCTCCCTGTATGGCAGTTGACCACTACTCTCCAGGGTAGGTATCCAGGCTTATCATAATTGGGCAGATGCCAAAAAATTCAGTTCAGAGTTTAACATTAATTCCTGCAGCACGGTTTCTTTTTCCTTTTAATTTTTCTGCCTACTGATCCACCTTTCTCCAAATGAATAACAAGGCTGATGGAAGAGCAATAAACTGCCATTTCCAAATCTTCTACTGTAGGATATGAATAAGATACCACATCTCCACTCCATTCTTCATGTTGAAAAGTTAGCCAAATTTGTAAGTTGCATTTTCTTTTAGCCTAGAAATTTGCAGGACAAGCAACACAATCCACAAAATTACCCCATCACTCCCATTCCATCTCATTAGCACTAAGATCACTTCTGTCTTAGGATACTTGAGTGTTTATTTGCCTGGGTTTGGTGGATCTTCCTATCACTTCTCACAAACAAGGTGCTTTAAGGAAGCAAGTGTTCCTATTGAAAAGGGGTCAAAATAGGAAGCTGTTTCTTTTATATAATTGCCTTTTGATAGACTTTTCTGGATCTCATTATAGGATGGCTACTCTTAACTCCTTTGTTTTAGGTCTCTAGACTTTCACCCATAGTTACTGAAAACAAGCCACACAATTTCTCACTATTTTAAGAAACCTTAAAATCAGAGATCCAGGTTTCTAGAAAATTAGGAACCAGAAAGTTTCCTATGCAAATGAGTATGATTCTGCTGAGCCTATCTTTGCAGTATTCATAGTCTGCACATATATTTTGGCTAGGTTATCTGATATGAGAAATAAATCTAGCCTATTTTATGATGTTTCACTGGTACATTCAAAGAGACTGAAATATTTGTTATGAGGGGGAAATGTTTTTACTGGAATATTGGAAACAATACGGGCAACAGTCAATCAACAATAAAACATCTCCCCATTTGGAAACTGCCAACCCTGCCTGAGGTGGAAAATTTTGAAAATTTGGGGTGTCCATGGGGTAGAATTGGGGGTGGTGGTGGTGTTTCAAATAAAAAAAAAAATCAAGATGGCACCTGTGAATTTAAAGCTCCACCTCCTTTACATATTATATATATGATCTGTGTTAAAAAAAAGTGGGGGTTTTTTTTGCGTTCTTTGATTTCCCTGTTCCTCCCCAAGAAAAAGAAAACAATTTGTCCATGCCATTTTACATCATCAATTCTCTCCTGCTTATCAAAATTTGCCTACTGATGATGTTAAGTGGCAGTTATTTTTCATTGCTGATGATATTTTTCCCCAGATTTCTAGATTCTTCTGTAAGCTTCAAGAGATTGGAGAACCATAGTCAAAAATATATAGCTCCATGTACATTGTCAGTTTTTGACATTATTCAGAGGAAGATATTATTTGGAGCTCACAATTCAAACTGAGATCATCAGTATCATAACCAGACACTGACAAATATTCCCTCTTGAAAATAACAATTTATAGTGATCCAATAGTATAATGTCAAGGAATTAACACATCTAGCACACATCCACCCATTTTACAGATGGAAGCTTCTGAAACTAATGGCCATTCTACACTTGTACCTAGCAGAAACTATTGGATGGTGAGGTGGTAAATAAATAAATAGAATTCAAACTGTCCTTGCAACATTTTTTAAGTATCCTTTTATTTAGAAGTGTCCTATGATGCCATTCTCTCCTTTGAAGGAAAGTTAATTAACTCTAGTGACTAGGAATAGAGGCAACTGAGGCAGGATAGGCATCAAATCACTTCAAATATTTATTTTAATCACTGAATGGCATAAGAGTAGGGATTTACAATAGGGACTTCTCTTTCATGCTGATTCAAAGATATACGGATTAGTATATATGAACTCAACAATAGGGGGAAGAAGACTTTCAAGCAAGGGCTGTTTTTGACTCTGCTGCTGAGGAGGGAAAATCTGTGATTTGCCTCCAGAAATACAAGCGGGCTCCAGACATCTACATGTCAAATCTTGCACATGCACATTATGATCAGGAAATGAAGTTCATGGGAAACAGCATTCTAACATATCGAATTCAGACATACAAGCTACAAAATGGGACAACCAGATGAAAAACAAGAGAACTAGATTACAAACAAAAACAGTGGACCCACCCCAGCCTGTAGTGGTTGTTCCTGGCTCAGCAGAAGTCAGTGTTGCACAAGGGGTTCTTTTACCTGGACATATACCTCAGGTCAGGTGCTGGGTAAGTGTGGGATGAGAGACCTGGCCAGAAAGAAAACTCTGGAAATACTTACTGCCACAAAGTGGAGGAGCTGCTCTACCTTGACAATACATTTATTTTCAGAAATGTCTGCACATCTTTTGTCAATATTATTGTCCTCCTTCCTCCTCTTCTTCAAAGGCAATTTCTTGTAGTTGTTATCAATTATGTTGACAGCCCACAACTGCAGTTGAGGAAGGGAAGGAGAAGGAAAGAAGGGAGGGAGGGAGGGAGGGAGGGAGGGAGAAGGAAGGAAGGAAGGGAGAAAGGGGGAGGGACAGAGATAGGAAGGGAGGGAAGGAGGGAGGGAGGAAGGAAGGAAGGAAGAAAGGAAGAAAGGAAGGAAGGAAGGAAGGAAAGAGGTCTTCCTCCAGAGCCTCATAAATTGGTAAGTCTTTTCCCATACAGGTAGACCTCACCTTAAGACAACATTTAAGCTCAAAATTTCTATTGCTAAGTGACAAATTTGATAAGTCAGTTGGGCCCATTTTAGAATCTTTCTTGCCATAACTGTGAAGTGAACCACTGCAGTTGTTAGTAATATAGTTGTGAATCTAGCTTCCCCATTGACTTTGCTTATTGGGAAGTCACAAAAGGGAATCACATGATCCCAGGACACTGCAAGTGTCATAAATATGAATCAGTTACCGAGCCTCTGAGTTTTGATCGTGTGACCATGAGGATGCTGCAATGATCATAAGTGTGAAAACCGGTCATAAATCACTTTTTTCAATGATGATGTAGCCTTGAACAGTCACTAAACAAACTTGTAAGTCAAGGACTACCTGTATTCAAAAAACAGATATGAATGTTTTGGTAAAGATAACAGAGAATCTGTTTTTATAAAAGTTTTTTTATTTACTTTTTCAAATTTTAAATATAAACATTCCATCTTTCCTTAAGCAGTGTGTTGTCTGAGTACAAATATTTCTGTACAACATCCTTCCACAAATTATAACACATTGAACAATTAAACATTATAATGCTTTTCCTTTCCTTCATTAACATATTTTCCAATAAAAATACCATAGTAACATTAAACATAATTATTCTCATCATAGTAATACTAACAATTGTCATTTTATTCTCCTTTTTATCTTAATGTATTTTCTGTTCTTCTTTTAATTTTTTTTTTACCTTTCCTTTTATTTCCAATTTTCTTTTTTATTCTCTTTTGGTAAAATACTTCCTATATCAAGTAATAATCAGTTTGTTCTTTTTCCTTAATTGCTAATGCTAATCTATTCATTTCTGCAAATTCTAATATTTTCCTAATCACTTTCTCATCCATAGGAATTTCTTCGCTTTTCCAATGTTGTGCAAATGTAACTCTAGCTGCAGTTAATACATGAGTAATTAAACATGTATTTTCTTTATTTGAAGTTTCAGGTAATATTCCGAACAGAAATATTACTAGTTTAAACCCAATACGTTATTTTAACCTTTTTTTCCCCCAACCATGTCTTTATTTTTATCCAATACTTCTTTGCTTCTCCACATGTCCACAATATATGATAATAAGATCTCGGTATTTGGTGGCACTTCCAACATTTAGCTGATTTATTTTTAAACATCTTTGCCAACCTCGCTGGCAGAAGGTGCCATCTATAAAATGTCTTGTACAAATTATCTTTGTATTCAGTTGACATCGTTAATTTATAATTCCTGTCCCACAATTTCTGCCATTTATCTAATTCTAAAAAACCGAAGTTTTTTGCTCATGTTATCATTGTTTCCTTTAATTGTTCCTCTTCCAACTTTATACCCAACAAGTAAATATTGTAACTACAATTTATTTATTAATCTTTCTTCTGTTCCTATTAGGATTTTATCTAATTCTATTGGTTCTTTATAAAAACCCTGTAATTTAGCATCTTTCTCATATATATAATGTATCTGCACTTGTGAGTACCATGCTACATCTATCCCTTGTTCCAGAGGTGGGTTCCAAATCCTGGCGCTATCAGTTCACTTGTGCTCGTGCTTGACTCTTCTGCACATGCCTCCCACCACCATCACTACCGGTTTGCCCAATCTGGGCCAAACTGGGAGCAACCCACCTCTGCCTTGTTCCCTCATTTCTTCTTTAAGTTCCCTCTTTTCATTCAAAATATCTTTGTATTTAACAATATTTCCCATGTTAATAACATTTGGGTGAATTAGTGCTTCCATTGTTGAACACCAGATTGGTATCCTCAAATAGTGTTGTTCTTTAATTTTCTCCCATGCTAACATTAGTGCATTCCTTATATAGTGTCTCTGAAAATATCCATGTATCTTGTTTTTCCCATACCACAAAAAGGCATGCCACTCCAATTTTAAATCATGTCCTTCCAAAGTTAATAATCTTATATTCCTCAATACAATCCACTCTTTCATCCATGTTTATAGTAGCCTGATAAAACAATTCCCAGTTTGGTAACGCAAAGCCTCCAAAATAACAGGGAATCTTGTAGCACCCAAAATAGCTTTGAACTCCTAAAATTCCTAGTCATCATGATCATTTCCTAGAACATTGAAACCTGACCCTCTAATCTGGGTGACTACTAGATAGCAAAAACACAAAATGGTAACTACATCTCTTATAGTTATCCAGTTCTTTGCAGCCCAGATCTCAGAGACCTATTTACCCGATACCAAGAGTTGAGGGCAGCTCTTTAAGTTTCTTATAAAAGATAATCCTGGAACAGGAGAGGCAGAGTGAGAAATTAAAATGATAGCTTGTAGTCTCAGCCAATGAACTTTGCCTGAGAACCAAGTTATGATCGATCTATATGAAAAATAATGGTAATAACCATTCTAATGAAAAAAATTGAATAAAATTGACTGACCCACTAAGGAAACTTTTTGAGTTTCTCTCTATTTAGTTATATTCTTTCTATTTAGTTATATTCTCATTTATTTAAGAATGAACCACAGTGGCACAGTAGTTAGAGTCCAGTACTGCAGGCTACTTCTGCTGATTGCTTGCTGTCTGAAATTTGGCAGTTCAAATCTCATTAGGCTCAAGATTGACTAAGCCTCCCATCCTTCTGAGATGGGTAAAATTGTTGGGGACAATATGCTGACTCTGTAAACTGCTTAGAGCAGAGGTCACCAATTGGTGGCCTGTGGAGCACTGTTGGTTGATGAAAATTTTTGATGGTCCACGGCGCACCTGGGTGGAGAAGCTGCTCCGGGATGACTCTCATTTTCTCTCTCTGAAATATTGGACCGGCCAGACAATTCGTGGTGGGCCTGGAAATCTCCACCATAGAAAGAGGTATGTGCAACTTGCAACTTTGCAGGAGGTGCAACGTGTAAGGAGTAGTGCAGCTCTCGCTTGCTGTAATGAGGTAATGTTGCTGTTGCAGTTTGGGGGGTTGCAGGCAGGTGGCACAGACAGGCCAAAGCAATGGGTATCTTTTGTTCCACTGCTGTGGCTTCCTGTCAGCTGAGCCCTGCTCCTCATCCTCCCCTCCCACTCATTCCTGGCCTGCGAAAGGAAGATTGGGGGATAGAGAATCACTCCATATTCCAGAGCGGGAGTAAAGCTTCATCTCTTGCTGGATCTCGCGGGTGATTCTTCCGGCCCTTGTTGGTGCTGTGTGACTGGGAGACGCATGACTTCCTCTCCACCCCAAGACACTGGCTGGCCATGAAATAAAAGAGAAAGAGAGAGAGAGAGAAAGAGAGAGAGAGAGAGAGAGAGAGAGAGAGAGAGAGAGAGAGAGAGAGAGAGATGAAAAGGAGAGAGAAGAGAGAGAGAGAGAGAGACAGAGACAGATAGAGAGAGAGAGGAGATTCTGGTATTTTGTTTTCTGTGGGAAAAGGGTCCAAATGGCACTTTGAATGTTTAAGGTTGCAGAAACGGGCAGCCAATTTAAGTGCCTGAAGGATCCCATCCTGTTACTGGGTGTCCAGGTGCTTCAGCGAGTGTGTGCTGGATTCATATTAGTGGCCCACAGGATTTAAAATTATGAATTTCGTGGTCCCTGAGATCTGAAAGGTTGGTGAGCCCTGGCTTAGAGAGGGCTTTAAAACACTGTGGAGCGGTGGGTGTATAAGTCTAAGTGCTATTGCTATTGCCAATATATTACTACATTTTCCTCAGCAAGCTTCCTCAGTAAGGCCCAATTATTGGCCTCCTTAAAAGGATAACAAGGAAAAAAATAATCGACTATTGTTTGTGCTAACTATAGACCAAATAAAGTATTAATTGGAAGTTGATTTTTCATTTTTAGACCTACCAGCACATCACCCTTTTTGCTCATGAGGCTTGATGCCCAAATAGTTTGCAAATAGGACTCTTCCTTCCCTCTCCAATAAATGTGTGTTACATTTCAAACTGCATTGAGAAAGATTAAACTGAGCTGGGAAGGATAAGTCTGATCATTAAAAAAGCTGTCCAATATAATCTGAAAATATCCCAGGGTGCAAGCAGAGCTTCCTTGCCTCACTCTTAAAGGCGGGAGTGATGGTGAAAGATGGGAAGATTGACTCACTAAGGCATCTTTGTTACAAACTTCCGGAATCTCATGTGATCACTTACGTCTTTCTACCGATTGCCTTATCATCTTGCTTTCTCCAGAACTAAATACCAGTTGTGTTCATGTAACACCCTGAAGTATAAATTAGCCAATCTAAATCCATCTACAAGATTAATTTCTTTTTGATCGTATTAATGTGTCCTGCAAACTTAGAAATGTGGCCTAATTAAACAAAATAATGTGTATTGTAAAAACACAGGGATTATAAAAGAGAATGAATCAAAGAGGACAGATTTCCCTAATTTGGCATTCTCCAGATATGATAGTCTGCATCTCCCACCACCTCTACTCAATGTACTGTCTGGGGATGATGGGAGTCATAGTCCAATTTGGAGACATCAGATCAGAAAAGGTGCTGATGAAATGGACAAGCTTTCATGCATTGGCTGCCTTTGCAAGGAACTCTGTTGGCTTTTTCATAATTCACAGGTCAGAGTCAACTAAATTATGTCTGCCATGTAATTAACCCCCATTGAACTCCACCAGGTCACTGGAGCTATTTTTTCTCTTTCTTTCTAACTATCCTTCTGGAATAAGTAAAATCTTTATCTTTCCACATGCATTTAGGTTCTTTCTCTTCACCTCCACCTTGGCCTCTATAATTACCCAAATGAGAATATATATTATATGCAGGGATTTAAAGCTGGTTAGAAAGAAGGGAGACACTTATTTTAATCTGGCTTTTTATTTCATGTGAGCTCTTTTCTTCTCTTTCTTTGATAGTTCAACATTGAAAAGTTAATTACTTCAAGACTGGAGTTGAAGGCAAGCAGACATTCAGACCAAAATAATAACAATAATAATTGAGAACCAAAGAAAGAGTCAACCTATGCCCTCCTTTCTCTCCAATTCAACTTCAAAGTCATAGAAAAATACATTCAGATTTAAAGCAACCATTGTAATTCAAGCATTATGGAAAATGGTGAGCTGTTAAATTAGGATTTGGGTAAGAAGGGATGGATCTCTATCTTTAGCACCAATTATACATGGAGTACCTTGGCCTTTCCCCACATAGATCTAAAACAACAATTAACTCTTAATTTATTTCACATGAATTATGTTATTCAGGTCTTTAGTGAGTTTTTTTAGGTCTTCATTCAGGAAAAAGTCTGCAAAGTTTAAAGATATTCATTTGAATTCCCCCATGACAATGATAATTTAAGGTAGACTGGAAAAATAGTAAATTTACAATTAACAGTTGTAATTACTTTTTTCTTGTAAATGTGACTTAACCTAGGTACTGGGTTTTTACAACTCCTGGAATTATAGATCACAGCTGGTTTTTTATACAGGGTGGTATATTAACCATTAACCAGACTAAGCACGGATTTAGAGCACCAGGCCCAAGGGGGCACCACAAAGTTGAGAAAGAAAAGAACCCAATGAATATTTGTGCAGTATGTTCAAAGGAGGGGGCACCAAGATTTGTCAGTGATTAGAGCACCAGTGAGCCTTAATTCGCCACTGTTTATACAGTATACTATGCCATAAGCAAACTAAGGCTGAAGCTTAGTGAATGAAGCATTTACAATTTTTTTTTCTGATTTGCTCAAATGTTTTTTTTGTGAGCTCAGACTTTTGAACTCTAAATTGGGAATTATTCCAAGAGTAAAGATAGCCCAGAATATGGATCATCCCCAATCCTAATCCAAGTTTAAAATAAACTTCAGAGGAAAATAAAGAATCATTGAAATTATTTATGAACAACTGCGATCTACTATGTGACTGTATTTACTATGTGGTTGCACTAGGACAGGGGTGTCAAACTCAATTTCATTAAGGGCCACATCAAGGTTGTGTTTCACCTCGGGGGGGGATGGGGTGGACATGGCCAGGATGGGTGTGGCTACCTCAGCATCACTCATGTTTGGGGCGCCTGTGGTGGTTCAAGCACTCTGCCAACAAAGACGGGTGCCCGAACTCCATTTTTTGCTGCAACGGCCTCCTGCAACCTTCTGCCAGGGTTTATTCTGGTTGATTTATTCTTATCGGTCATTAAAAAAGCAAGAAAGGATTAGGATCTGGATTAACTAGAGGAATTGTGGATTAAAAAATAACTCCACTATTGTAAAAATTAACTACCAATTGCTGCAGTTATAAAAAAAAAAAGTGTCCATTCAAATTCTGGATGCCCCCATTGCTTTGCAGAAGCACATATTTATGTAATTTACTAGGCTATTCCAAAGGATCATTTCTCCTAATTTTGTTTTGCTCCAAGAAATTATGCAAAATATTATCCAGATTCTTCTATAATTCACAGGTAGATTGAAGTTAGTATTTTGAAGATTATAAATATTGTTGGGATTTTTTTTTCCTTTTGTAAGGAAATTTTGACATCATCTGCACTAAAGTCAGTGAATCTAGAGAAATTGTGCCATCCATTATTCCAATCTCTTCTTGGCTCAAGAGTATAAACAGAGAAAAAAAATTGAGCATCATTGCGTTGACAAAAATGTTCAAATCATTTCTGCAGCATTCACAAAGCTCATAGCAACAAAGCTGGGAAAGAGGAGAATGAGATGGAAAATTGGTTAGAAAACACTAAGTGAAAGAGAGAGTCAGATCATGAGACTGAAGACAATGACAGTTGGCTTGGCTGAAATTGAAATTTGTCCAACCTCTCCCCCCCCCACACACACACAAAAAAAATCAAAAAGAGAATATGGGCAACATTGAAGCAAGACTGTTGATTGAAATAAATATCCATCTGTCCCTCTAACTTTCCACAATTCTCCCTACCCATCCACAAAACCAATGGTAGAATCACTTCAAGATCCACTTTAATTTAAGGACAGATCCAAGAATTACCAAATCAGCAATCCAGAGGTGGGTTGCTCCTGGTTTTACTACTGGTTCGCTTATTGTGTGCTTTGCAGAACAATGTAAATCGTTCTTCGTGCATGCGCAGAACAATTTACAATGAACTGCACACATGTGCGCACTACTAAACAACATGCCGGCAATGGCAGCGGCAACTAGGGAACTAGTTTGGGAGTGTGGCCAGCCTGGGTCGCTTCCAGTTCTGCAACCCAGGCCAAAATACTACTATTGGTTCGGCTGAACCGGGCCAAACCGAGAGCAACCCACCTCTGCAATAGTCCCACTCCCTCCCTCCCTTTCCTACCATTGCCTTATAAGTTAGTTCTACTTATTTCCCTCCTCCACTCCTTAGGTTGTGATGTCACCCTGCTCTTTACCTACAGTAGAATGGCAAAACTACCACCCAGAGTTTGAGCTTTGCAGAGGCTTCAGAATTGAGGACAAAGCAGGTTGAGAAACATCTGTCCTGCCTCAAGATAGTTATAATGATTCCAAGTTACCCTACTACAGTCTGAAGTAAGTCTCTGTCCTGAAATGGAACATTGGCCTAAATAAATGTGGTCCTTCCCATATACTAGTGTATGGGAAATAGTGTTAGGAAGTTATTTTTCCTCCATCTCTGAAAGATACCACTTTTTTTGAAGTGCTGCTAACCAGCAAGAAACACTCCTAAATAGCTTGATAACTACACTGCATATGAAATCTTTGCCAATTTTCTTTGCTGTTAATTTCCTCCACATTTTTAATGATTCCTAATGGTTAATTCTTCAACTTCTCCCCTCTCTTAAAGACAGGTATAGGGGAATCGGCTTACTTCTGGTAGTGTGCTTTCAAAGTTCAGAATAACATCTTACACTGATTATAAATGTCTGAAAATTGCCTGGAAAGAAGTAGCGGCTTTGCACATTCTAGTAAATGTGGCCTTTGCTGCTGTCACAAATACATATTTCTTTATTGCTTTATTTAATTTGTCAAACATGTACAAGATAACAGGTATAAGTATAAACCTGGACATGAACACAGGAAAAGGGTACAAATAAATGAGGACAATAGGACAGGGACGGTAGGCATGCTGGTGCACTTATGCACATCCCTTTACAGACATCTTAGGAATGGAGTGAGGTCCATGGTAGAAGGTTAAAATTCTGTGGGTTTGGGGATGTAACAACAGTCAGGTAGTGCATTCGAGGCATTGACCACTTTGTTGGCCACTCATATTTTCTTCAATCGATTTTGGAGCGATTTACCTTGAGTTTGTATCTATTGTTTGCCCTTGCAATTGAAGCTGAAGTAATCATTGACAGGTAGGACAATTCTTCTCTCATTTTATTTTCATTTTGTATACTAATTGGTCAGTTTTGCTCAAACCATAGGGGACTTTATTGACAGGATTCCAAGAACTGGCTGTCATGAAACATGGGCTCACTAATCAGTTTTGAATTAGCACAACATGGTTTGTAAAACATAATTTCTGGTTTGAATTATGACAGAAGTTCCTGGAAACACAATAGGGGCTCCTGAGCACCCCATGGAGGAACTCAATCATCAGTGTTTTTTGTATGCTTTGAAATCACATGAGGATAACCAAAATAGAGACATGCCATCTCTCTGTGTTAAACATTACATGTTTCAGCAATCCTTCTGTGTGATTAAAGGAACAGCCTTTTGTTTCCTTTGTATGACAAGCTATCAAAATATACTTGCAACATTTAAAAAAACCCAGCCGTCAGTAGTTTATTGTAATATCAATTTGTCTTTTTGTTGGAGGGAATATTACCTGAGATAGAGATCAGTATTTAGCTGTTACGTTCTGATGTATCCTATCTCTGACTGGATTATTTAAAAAAGAAAATTATCCGATTGAGTAACCAAATATAGAATTGAATGCAAATTATAATTATATCAGGTGGTGAACTTGAAAATAATTAGCCAGCAGCTGTAGATGTTAAACAGTTGTGCCTCTGCCACAGAGATTAATACAGACCTGTTTCTGCCAAGGAAGTGCAATGCAACTGAAAACATCTAATTCCTCCTTTTGGTTCAACTATTGTTTTGTTCAAGATTGAGGTGATGATGTATTATTATTATTATTACTACTATTATTATTATTTTGGCTTCTTACAGTCAAATGTCTAGACTGGATCTGGCGATTTTATCAACCTATTGAATCCTTCCCCAGGATCTTGGATAGGCAGTTCTTGTTGTTTGATGTGATTTATTATTATTGTTTGGCTGGGCAGCAGGGGTGGGTTTCAACCAGTTCACGGCGGTCCCCGCGAACCGGTTGGTCGGCGAACCCTGAAGTAAGTAACTTCCGGGAATGGCGAAGGGCCCACCCGCCCGCTTGCGCTCCTTACCAGTCTTTGAAGGCTTCTGCACTTCCACGCAGGTGCATGGCACATACAGCGCCTGCGCAATTCTCCGCGAGCAGCTGGATGGCACATACAGCGCCTGCGCGAGTCTCCGCGAGCAGCTGGAGCATCACGCAGGCTCTAAGACGCATGCATGAACTGCGCGCATGCATGAGGACGCCGCCGGCCCCGTTCCAACCAAACCGGTTGGAACGGGATTAGCAACCCACCCCTGCTGGGCAGGGTGTACAGATGTAACCGTCAGTGTAAACATTGATATAAGAACATTAACAATAAGCAATGGCTTTCTGGTCTCACTTCTTCTGACTTTGTCTCTTCTCTTCTTAGAGTTTCTAGAACAGGAGTGTCATGTCGTCGCGTGGCATACCAAGGTTTTTTTCCCCCTTTGCTAAAGTGGGCATGGCCAAGGTGTGATGCATCTGGTGGGTTATGAGTTTGACAGCCCTGGGATAGAGCTTTAGCATGCTATGGTGTGCGTCATTTTGAATTTTTTGACGTACTTTGCAGACCCCCTCCTGTGCTCTCTTCCATGATCGCTCCCCTCTCTCTAACTAGAGGACCATTCTTCCAAAGATGAAGTTATTGCATTCAAAGGGCCTTTGCAATTACAATGAAGGTTTCCTGTTCTGTTGCTTAACTTGCTCACCCATTTTTAAAATGGTGCCTACTGGTGGAAAGACACCATAAGCCATAAAATGTTGCTTAAAAATTTTCATACTTGATTTTGTCTCATAAACTGTTTTTCAAGCTTGATTTGCAAATCAGTGATCTTTGCAAATGATCTTGGGGTAGATGGGAGGAAATAATGTAATAATAAAAAAATCCTACCTGCATCTTAAGTATCATATCTGATATGCACAATATTAAATGCTATATAAACATTTTTGGGTAAATAGAATATTTTCTGAATTAAGTAGTAATATTCTTGCAAGACATCAACATAATCCGGTATTGCATATGTATACTTGCACACTTAACAGTAATATATTATTATAGCTGCAATTTTAATAACTGTTGATAGATGTTTGATCCTTTTCAGATTTAGCTTGTGTCAAAAACAATTAGCTTATGGATAATGTATACTTAAATGTACTGTACATATTACTACCATAGTATAAATACTATAATTTAATTATGATGCTCATTTATAAGAAAACTGAATTATTGAATTGAACTTCATCTAGATACAGATATATGAGGTTTAGGGGTTATTTATGTGTGTCTGTATATATATATCCATATATAGAAAGATATAGATGTACAGATATTCTAGTAAATTCAGCTTTTGCTTGGTAGATTTGATTTCTACTTCTACAATAATTCAGGAAAAAATGATGCACATTTTCTATATATGCACAGAAGTCATTCAGAATATTCAGATCAATCCAGAAGCATCTAATTCAATTTAACTTTTTGAATTAACCTGTAAGCAGGGCCCAGTGGTGGGTTCTGGATCCCATTCCAACTGGTACGGTTGGAACGGGCCTGGTGTCACCACAAGGACACATGCAGTGCACGCACACATGTGTGTGGTGCATGCATGCGTCAAACCTGCCTGTGATGCGTCCGCAAGCCTCCATGATGCTCCAGCTGCTCGGCGGAGTGTCATGCAGGTGCAATACATGCCATGCGCATGTGCGGAAGTGCCAAAGGTTTAAAGGACAGGTAAGGAGCTTGGGCGGGCAGGTGGTCCTCCAGAGCACCATACCGGAACGGTACCCGGTGCTCTGGGCAGGCTCCAGTACGCCCGTACCGGAACGTACTTCCTGCAACCCATCACTGGCAGGGCCCCAATTTGTTCCAGGCCAAATCTCTGAATTGAATATTCACATTCTTCACGCACAAGGTTAAAGTTGTGGTTTCTCCTTGTCCAGTTCATAACGGACACTTTTGAGTTATGCTGAGAATATGGGCAAGATTTTAGAAAAGTCTATATTTGATAGACTTATATATTTAAGAGCCGAGGTGGTGCAGTGGTTAAATGCAGCACTGCAGGCTACTGCTAGATCAGCAGTTCAGCGGTTCAAATCTCACCGGCTCAGGGTTGACTCAGCCTTCCATCCTTCCGAGGTGGGTAAAATGAGGACCCGGATTGTTGGGGGCAATATGCTGACTCTCTGTAAACCGCTTAGAGAGGGCTGAAAGCCCTATGAAGCGGTATATAAGTCTACTGCTATTGCTATCTACTGCTATTGATTCTTGTCCTTGCTAAACATAGAAGCGTGGGGCTGGGGGGAATGTTAAGAGCATTGTTGTTTTAAGTAACAACAATTATATGGGACATTAAAAGAAATGGTGGTGTCCCTACTAGCATCCTTTAAACTTTGATCCACATTTTATTTGGGACAGAATACAAACATTGTAAAATAAATAATCACCACTTCTTCTCTGGGAATATTTGTTAGATTAGAATAGCTAACATCTGCCTCATAGAAATCAGCATTTTTCACTATTGCTAACTAATATACAGTATTTGAAAGATGTAGTTGAATGTGTCAAAAGATGTAAACATTCTTTTATCAGGTTATTATTAATGAAATATGCAGTCTTACTAATGTTGTACATTAGGAAAATTGTAGATAAAAATAAAACCAAGGAAAATGTCATCTTTAAGTCCAAATTTATCTATTTATGGAGTAACAAATGATGGGAGAACAAACATATTGCAATTGCCCCTTCAGAGAAGTTTGCTGGCTTCTTTCTTGATGCTGTTATCATTCCCTTTATTTATTCATGGCAGTCAACTATTCCTGAATTTTGTGCTTGAAACATTTTGTTTCATTTGCCCATTATATTAATCTACCTAACAGAGGGAGTGTTTTTAATATGACATGCTTATTATTATCTTGTTAAAAAATTCAACAATCATTTAATTTTTCTCAGTGTGATCCAGATTACCAACTACTGTGATAAAGGAAGAGGAAACAAATAGACAAATAAGTAAACCAGAGGAAGAGGAGGAGCAGGAGGAGGAGGAGAAGGAAGAGGACAAGGACGAGGAAGAGGAAGAAGTGGGACCTCTTAGTTGAGAATTTGGGAAATCTTAGTTACATATACTTGGAGAATATCAAGTTGGGAAAATTGGTGTAGAACTACCAAAAACTAAGTTGTTGTAATGTGACAGCTCTTTGGATATTTGAAGATGTCATTCCCCCCTTCATGCTAAATATATAGACCTCTTTCAACTTTCTTCATGAAACTTTGGCTTCTCCCCATCTTCACCTTTCTTCTCTGTAGAGCTTGTCAAATTAATTTCTAAACAGCAGTCTAAAATTAAACATTGTTTGAGATAAATGGTTGTAAAATATACTCTTATATCTAGTTATGCTTCTATTTGGGTTGTGGTTGGTGTGGGTGTGAGTTTGTATGTGTGTGTCTGTGTGTGTGTGTGTGTATCACCATGAGTATCAGATTGGAAATAGAACTGCTATCTTTAAAAAAAATGACAGCATAGAATGGGCCCATTAGTGATTCCATACTTTTCCCTGGTTATACAGCAACTCATTATTTTTCTTCCTTTATCCTTGCAAGGTTGAAGGAAAATGCAAAAGATAAAGACCAGAAATCTGATGGATTGATGCAACAACAACCATGGATGCGACACCAAAACTGCGTGAGTGAAGACCAAACACACTTTGAAATAACTTCCATGGGGTCACCATGAGTAGATATTGGCTTGAACTAACAACAGCAGCAGCAACTGTAGGAAAGTGTAGCGATCTACTCCCTCATGTTAATAATCTTTTTGTCTAAAGATTTGTTTTTACTCAAATATTGGGGTTCCTCTGAACCTGTTTCTTATCTATCACCCATTAGATGCATGTCTGCATTCAGTAATGTCAAGCTTTACAGAGATGGCTAGATTATTTTTTTTGTTGCAAGGAAAGAAGTCATCCATATAAATAGAAGATCTGTCTAATTAAAGTGCATATGGGAATCTCTCAGGTGTAGAGTTTAAATCTAGAGTTTAAATCCTAATCTTTCTCCATTTTTCTGTATCAATAGATGTTTTTGCCCACCCATTCAAGGCCGGAAGAAGCAACTGCAGTGATGTTGTCGTAATGATTGTGCCTGGTCTCTGAATAATGGATTCCTGTACTGCCAGTTTCAAACTTTCCACAGAACGTAGGAGGCGGCCAGCATATCTAAATACCAATCTGTTGTCCAAACTAAGAGACTTTGTTTTTGTGGAGAAACTTGAGTGGTCATCAAAATCAGTGTTACTCAAAATTCAATAACTTGAAGATGTCTGGGCTTCAATTCCCAGAACTTGCCATCCATCCATGTTGACTGGGATATTCAGATAATTGAAGCCCACATATTTTAAGATTGCCAAAGCAGAGAACCACTGATTAACATGCTGAGAAATCACGTGTGAAAGACACTGGATAAATGCACCTAACAAGAGATAATGTCAAAGGTGGTATTCAGCCGGTTCGGACAGGTTTGCCCGAACCAATAGTGGAAATCGCAGTTGGACCTGCCTGCCCGCCCTGGCTTTAAGCTGTCCTATTTAGGCACATTTTCAAGCTAAAGCACATGTGCGGATGGCTGAGTGCATGCATGGATGTGTGCGTGCTGATATTTGCGAATCAGTAGGGAAAGTAAGTGAATATCACCCCTGGATAGTGTATATATGGTAAAATTCTACAATCATATAAGTAATCATGTGCAGCATGTAGCTTGAGGCCTCAAGACTGAGTGTATTTTCAAAAGTTTGGAGCACAGTCCACAGATTCCTTTCAAAAATTGCCACCAAGTTGTGATTTTTAATATGAAAGGAGAAAAATACTAAATACAAGGGAAGGGTTCTTAATTAATCAGACATTGTTAATTCAATATAAGCTCTATTTAATTAATGCAATGTGATTTTTTTCTAAAGTTGTAGTTGCACTGTATTAAATTTCATTTTCTTCCTGAGTCTGGCCCTATTTTCTTTTGGAGCATGGCAATAGTGTCCCGAAGGCAAATGTAGCTTTCAATTATATGCCCCTTTAACTTATGAATTAAAGCTAGCCTTAATTGTTCCTTGGCCACTGGACTTTGGATCTTTAAAAGATGGGAATTTTCAAGATTTATACAGGGCTATAGAACAACTTTATTCATTAAATGTATATGCTTTTACTGATTTATATGTTTAACTTGTTAATTGGTGCCAAGATAGAATGGAAGAGTAGAAGGTAAGCACTTCCATGCTGACAAGCATCACTGCCAGAGAGCTGGGCCATCTGGGGAGGGACTGTCCCAAATTTTGCTACCACACCCTGGTTGTCTCACTGTCTCCTTGTGCCACCACCCAATCCGCCCCACTGGTTTGGTAAGAAGTTACTGCTCAGCCTATTTCAACAAAACAAGTTGGACAACTTTTGTTTGGCACGTGGCTCTTCTTAAGGTAGGGTGAGCTTGGGCTGTCACCCCTGGGCGGAATGCCTCTCCGAGTCATCATGGCTTCCTGTCATGACAGGACATTGGGGACATTGAGAAGGAGGATGAATGGCAAACAGGATTAAAAACCAAAGAGTCCCACATCCGAGTCACTTGCTTCCCCAAACTGAGGAGGCCATGTTTCCCATTCAATTGCCATGATCCACGCTTATTCCCTCAAGTTACCTTGTTAGAGAAATTCTCTGTGTGCCTAGTGCTCTCTGAATAAAAGTATTTTTCTCAGCAGCTATAATTTATTCCTGTGCTTGATTTGCATTGTCTTTTCAAGAAGGATTTGTTATTTGCCTTATTCCACTAATAGTAAATAATATTGTAAAATAGCTTCACTTGATCTATAAACATTTTGCAGCGAAAATATGTTTAGCTTTATAATAAACTGGTGGAGAGATATAAAGAGTTTCTGTTGGACTTAAATTAGTGGTCTGGAGAAAATAGTGGTTCTCTTCAATAAAAAAATAGGAAAAAGCCTCCAAACAATAAAAAAAGACATCCTCAATTCCCAATCTGCAATTGCAATCCATTTATGCTTTTTGTCAGTTGAAGGTTGTACACATTTATTAACTTGTTATCCTTGTAATTGTTTTGATTTTATGTAAGTGAGCAGCTGGTGTGTGGTCAACATTAGATGCTATCTTGTTTTTTTGTATGGCTAATCCTGAAGATAATAACACTGAACTCAGTTGATTTAAGAACTGCGTTTTTATTACTGACAAATTTTTAAAAATGCATATATGTGTGTGTGTGTGTATTGAACATATGCTCTGCAACAACTTTACAAAGTTTCATTTAAGCTACACAAATACAGCACTTCAAATCTACTCGTTTTTGCAAGCAAGGTACTGAGGTAGAGGCATACATTTGACATGAAACAAATTAGTAGTAAAATTGTTGTTATTATTAAAATTAAAAGTTTTACTTTTAAAAAATGAAGATGGTGAACAGAGAAAGCTAGAAGAAATAGCATTTAGAATTTTATTTTTAAAAATATATTGCACTGCAATTCAGATTTGTAATCTAGCTTCTTTTCTCAAAACTATTTTTTTTGATGACTTGAAAATATGGCAACTGTTGGCATACAACTGAATATTTCTTTTACAACTAAAAGCATGAATACTTATTTCACTTTTTTATTTTACTCATTATTTTAAGGAAAACTGAAATGCCTTAGAGAAAATTATGGGTTCTCAGCCAGGCCACTAACAAAGGTATCTTTAATGGTTGGATCTGTAAGGGAAAAATAGATAGTCTACCAATGACATGTTCTGAAAACCATGGTTCTGGCCAGAGTTTCGTTAACCAGTACAGTAATTTAGGCTTAATCAAAATTTGAATTCACATGTATTCTACGGCTTGCAATTTCATGTGGTATATATACATCTGTTCTGTTCCATGGTGAAACTTTGAAATGGTCTACGTGGGCATAAGATAAGTCACTAAAATAGTCTTTAAAATGTATCATAAATGATAAATGTGATAATAAAATGCACACACAAAAGTGATGGACTTTTCATTTCTATGATGGTAGACCTGTGCTTTGCATTGTGTGATGAGATATGAAAGGTTGAGAACCACTGGTTTAGAACTTGAGTAAAATGCAGACATCATTTGGTATAATATATAATGCATTTTTAAATGTTGCTAGTCACTCTAGAATGAAAAACTCACAAGGTGTTTAAAAGAATTTAAAATGTCATGGAAGAAGAAAAGACAGAAGCAACTGGGTGTCAACACTAAATGTGATGAGTCTTCAGATATGTCCTTTCTTGGATGCATATGGAAATATGCATATGCATGTACCAAATTTAAAGGAAATTAAAAAGGCCAATATTCCTTTTTAGAAAGAGCATCTATCTGTGAAATACATCAATGTACTTGCAGACGTCTAGGGAATCTGAGTAGGACATCACACATGTTACCATTCTTCTGTGGCCTCTCTTCTTCCTTTCTGTGGCTGCTTGCCTAGTTTCTTCTTATGGAAAAGACAATGAAGAGGAAATGCAGAGTCCAAGATACCTTGCTCTTCAAGCGGTTTAATAAGACGGCATCTTCTTTCCCATCACACTTGGTTCAAAAGAAGACTAGAGTGACAACTACGTAAATCTTACTTCTATATGCTGGGTTAGCAGACCTGCATAAATATAGATAATCATGAGTTATCTAGAGTGTAGACTCCTCAATATGGGCTAATTGAGGCAACTGCTCACAGAATGAACAACACTAGGTTTGGAAAGGTAAGAGGAATGATCCAGCATAGACTTCAAATACTGTGGTTCAAAGTTCTAATCCATTGCTGTGAATTCTTGGGCCAACCACTATGCCTCAATTCATTCTACCTCATAAGGTTGCTGAGTAGATAAAATAAGCACCATGAAAAGAAAACTTGAATGGAATGACTTGTGAGTTTGGCTTGTAAGAAGACTTCACATTCTTTCATACACGAATCATATTTCATATTCCAATCAAACTCCCCACCATCACCACCATATGTTTCATTTTAATGTGATAGAACAGTGAAATGTCAGAGAAGAAACAAAATTTGGAATCAGATCTCCCTTATTTAAAACCTGGATAATAACCCTTTTCAATCAAACCTTTTTTAATCTCATTGACTTGGGAAAATTATTCTGGTTATATTTAATGCCTGATTATATCTGATCAGGATCAATTCTTAGTGGCTACATAGATTTTATCCATGATGATTTGTCCCCACCTGGCCCTTCAGATCTTTCAACAGTGTACCTATCACTGTAATCGACTATATCTCCTTTGCTGTTGATGATCCTTTTCTTCTCTTTCCTTCTATCTTTCCCAGCATTAGAGCCTTCTCCACAGAGCTGGATCTTCACATTATGTGTCCAAAGTAGAATAATTTGAGTCTGGTCATTTGTGCCTGGAATGAGAACTTGGGTTCATTTGTTCAAAGACCCATTTGTCATTTTCACTGTACATGAGATTCTGAAAAGTCTTCTCCAAAACCAACACCAAAAGCATCAATACACTTTCTATCCTGCATACATCAAAACCCCTACCCTTTACAAATTCCACCCAAGTTTTAAAAATAAAACATTTTGAGATTTTTCCCATATTTAAGTTTGAAATATGTTATGCCCACATTCCAAAGAAACTCTTAGCATCCCAAAGTGGTTCCCCCAAATCAGAATATTACATCGTACTAGCATTGCAATTTTCAGTGTATACCCACAAGCATGCAGATGTAAAATTCCCCAACTTTTGCCAAGAAATCTTAAAGAAAGTCAGTTGTTCTCTAAATGAGAGGAAGTGATTCTCTCTCTGACTATTCTTCCTAGTCTCTCTAATTCCAGTGGAGAATGCTGCATTTATACAAGAAAGAGGCTGAGATAGGAATGTTCTCTGCTTATTTAGCGTTTGATAATTGTGTGCATGCTCAGAGACGGCTTTACATCTATTCTTAATGCTAATAAACTCAGCTAGTCTTTCAAATGTTTTGGACATTCAGACTTCCATTAAAGTAGTTGCTTCACAATCCATTAGTTCTTTAGCTCGGTGTTGTCCTTCTTTGACTGCCAGGAACTTCAAAAGATTCAGGGCAGAGATCTTAGCCACATACAGAAATGTCTGTCTTTGAACTGGGGGTTCTCTTGCAAAATAGAGGTTCTCCCCTAATAAAGAATTCTCCTCTGATACAGAGCCTTCAAAAATATTGAGAAATAGCTCTGGTGTGTGTGTGTGTGTGTGTGTGTGTGTGCGCGCGTGTGTGTGTGTGTACATACCTGTATGCATCTGTGTGTAGTGGTGTACTCCCAACATGGGTTTAAACACGTCAAACAAACACTTTCCTTTCTTGTTCTTTCTTTTTTTCCTTTAATTTTTATTTGGCAGCTGTAGTAAAATACATGGCTGTCTCCACATTGTCTGCCCACCCGCCGGCACAAGGTTCCTGTTTGTACACAGCCCTCAAACAAGAAAGCTGAACCTTGGGGTGTGTGTGTCTGTGCAGAATTACTGGTTGGGTTAACTCTTTCCTTATCCAAGACTAGACATTTTCCTCCTAGAATTAAAAACAAGGGCAACCCAGTCCTAGATGTTACATTGCTTGAGAGATGGGGCAACATATGGAATAACATCCCCACCAACATCTCAGCTGAAGGCATCTGGTACTATCCGGTGGCACTTGAAAAAGCACATTGCTACATTTAATCTTCTAAGCAACAGAGTAGATGTTACAGGTATTCTTCAGAAGGCAGGAAACATTTCCTTCACCAGTTAAGGCTGGTGACAAAGTGGAGCAAGCTATCTCTGACACAGAAAGCATGGTGTGGAGGCAGAGCATATCCAGTTTACACTCTCCAAGTTAAATAAAGTTATTTTGGTATTAGAAGTAGCAGACCCCAACCAAGGCCTAGCACCCCAGAATTGGTCACCTTTGTCTAATGGTAGACATCCCTGGAAATGTAAGATAATTTCCCATAATCAGAAGTTGGGAAAACCACTAGGGACTCTGTGTGCAGAGTAGATTGGATAAGTCAAGGGCTATCAGAGTTGACCCTAAACAGAAATGATTCAAGAAATCTGGAAATCTAGATTGCTTTCCAAACCCATTTGTGTAAAATACACTGTGTATAATATTATGTTTACGCTATGTCTTCTTATATAGTATATTCTTACCACTCATCAATTCACTATTCACGTAAACTACTAGAAAGAAATGAGAAAGGCTGTGTTCTTGCATCCTGCTAAGCCATCACATGGTCTCTTTGCAATTGGCTTGTAGTGTTACAAGAACCCAAGCCACCCATGGTGCATGAATCATGATAAATACAATATTTTTTTTTTATTTGGAGCCCACAAATCCAAGAGAACTAGTGGGCATCCATTATCTTTTAAGTAATTGTTAAGCATTTGCTTGTTAGGTTGAGCTTTTAGGGAGGTGATGATTCAAAATGAATTGCTCGTGGATAAGGTCCCAATGGTCCCAATACTCTGTCAAACCTGAAGCAAGGACAAGCAAGTAGGTGGACATAATATGAATTTATTTGTCTGGGTTTGATTTCAGAGCTGCTTATACATTTTAAACGTGTCCTGGGTTTCAGATAAGATTGTTTAGGCTCAGCAGCCTTTCCTCCCATTGCACAGAAAGAAGATGATTTGATATCCTTCTCTGACCAATATGAAAGTTATGAAGACAAACCAGCATTCTTGAAGCCAGAAGTTCCCTCAAAGCACAGGATGAACAATGCCTTCAGTTCCTCTTTCATGATATCTTCTGCGCTTGAGGTATCAGAATATAACAGCCAGTCTACACTGGCAAACCATGCAGGCAGGTAGCATCATGTTAGTCAAATAGGCAAATCTGACAAGTCAGCTGCAGCGGTAGGTTGATATCACAAACCACCTACAAAAGAGTGAGGATTATGGAGAAAGTCATCTTTGCCATGACGGGAAAAACTGGGCTGACATCAGGAAAGCTTATAGACCTCTGCCTGAGCCCCAGGCAAGCCTCTCTGACTCCCACCAAAGGAAAACCAAGTAAGATGCCAAGCCCTACTGAGTGTGGATAAGGAAAATAAAGAAAGAGAGAGGGTTGCAAAAATCCAGATGGCCACTAGATGTCAGCAAAGATATCTAAAGACTTCTAACTCTTTCCTACTTGTCCACAGTTTTGCAACTCATACATCATTTCTCTCTCTTTTCTCAAGCAGGAAGGAGAAGGAAAATAATAATAGACTGGAATTGAGCAGGGAAGAACAATGGCCTCTCAGGGTGTACAGTAACAGAAGAGATGGATTCTCTTCCCTTCCTCCCTCTTTCTTTATTCTGTTCTTCTCCTTCACCTTCAGTTCCCCTACACTTAGATGGACATATACGGGAAACCATTTTACCTTTCGGGAAAGAGTAGGTAAGGCTCTTGTCCTGGAAGGCCTAAAGCCCCATGCCCCTTGTAATGTTTCTGTTGCCAGCTGGTTATAGGTTTCGTGGTATATAAAATCTCCATCACTAGAGTTCATGTTCGTTCATTTCTTCAGTAATTCGTTCATTCATTCATTTTTCTATTATTCTATCCCAGATACATTTATCTGGGATAAATTTACCACCACCCCCGCAAAAAAATTATACCTTCAAAAATAGAGGGACATACAATCTCTCTAAATAGAAACATAGAAACCTGATGGCAGAAAAAGATGTAGTGTTCCACAAGTCTACCCTTTGGGGTTTATTTTTTTTATATATATAGTTGGAAGATGGAAATGTGTTTACTCTGAGCATGTTTAAACTCAGTTATTGATGATTGAACCATTACCTCCACTCGATAAGGAGTTATGGACTTGAAGACTTAACTGAAACTCCTGGCATCTCTCACCAATCACCATACTAACTCAGAATACTGGGAGTTGTAGTTCAACTACATCTTCAAGGAACAAACCCATTCCTCTTGTAAGAGAATGAAATATTTTGGAAGATAGAAACTGAACTACAACTGATTGCAGACTTTCAACGAATGTATCAGCCACTGATGTCACCTGCCTATTTCTCATGTCCTAGAAAGTTATGTTTTATCTAGTTTATTTATTTAGTTTGTCAGACATGGATGAGATAACAGGTATAAGTATAAACATGGACATGAACACAGGAAATGGGTACGAATAAATGGGGACAGTAGGATAGGGACAGTAGGCACACTGGTGTGCTTATGCATGCCCCCTTATAGACCCCCTAGGAAAGGCTAAGACAGTTTAAGGTTAAAGTTATGTGGGTTTGAGGATGTAACAACAGTGTCGGGTATGCATTCCAGGCATTGACCACTCTGTTGCTTAAGTCATATTTTCTGTAATCAAATTTGGAGCTGTTATATCCTTTTTTTTTTAAAAGAAAGGAAACAGAAAGAAGAAGTTGTAAAAACCAGGAATCTGATTTCTTTTATATCCAAGACAAAATGGCAATAGAATTACAGTGCCCAAGCTAGATGGGAAGAAGGAAACGAAGATGGTTATAGAAGCTGGATGGGTTGCTATCCATAACCTCGTCAATCCCCAGGTTTGTCATCGAGGCCCTGTAGCTTGGTCATTGTTAGGATAAGAGGGAAAGAAGCCACTAATTGCAGAACGCTTAAAACCGACTTCAGTCTGTCTCAGCAGTGGATTGGGGATTAAACAGGGGTGACATCATGAGAATGTCTCCCTTAACAAATGTTACTCTTTTCATGCTGTGGTAAGGAGCGTGTGTGAATATGTACTTAATTCAGCTGCTTAGCTAGCCCCTTTTCTGGGTTACATATTATACCAACTCCTTAATTAACAAAATGGCTGGGTTTAACCAAGCATAAAAGTTACCAACCTTAACATGTTGTATATGTCT